>NC_141540.1:133445000-133522500 GCF_021556685.1 Rattus norvegicus
ACTGGTGCTGCGCTGTGTCTAAGCAGACACACTGTTCCCCAGCAGATGATTTCAACGCCTCTGCCCTCCACACTGCACATAGAAGCCGAAAGCTATGGCGGCCATTACCTCCTTAGACTGTAGAAATGGGTTTTGCTTAGTTTTTAGGAGATTCTCAAAACACTCAGCGCTGGTGGAAAAAGGTTGGGGTTACTGTCTTCCACACCCCAAAAGCTACTTGGCTAAGATACAACTCCGTGTGTGTGTGTGTGTGTGTGTGTGTGTGTGTGTGTGTGTGTGTGTGTGTTTTGTCTTATTTTCTAGTAAGACAGCCTAAAGAGAGAGTGAAATATGGATAATTGACCACAGGGAATCTCCACCTTTTGTTTTCCCTAAACTGACCACAAGTTGGCAATCCCATAGGATTCAGCCTGACGGTAACCCAGCTACAACATCTGCTGGGTTTTGGTCCTCTATCCTTCACACAAGCACTCAGAGCTGCCCATGTGCTCCCACACTCAGGCAAGCCTATTCCCGTCTGCTGTCTTCAGTCGTATCTGGACCCCCAACCCAGACTTCTGTCCTGTTCAGAAGTCACCAGTTGTTCTTTACGATTTCATCTCTGTCTCCTGGGCTCTGCAGACCTGACCTCCTGCTAAGTGGCTATATTGTAAATAGCATGCCATAGTGTCTTTCAACGTGACAAAATAGTCTAATCGCAAAGATGGTTCCTGAGAAGCCGATTACTTAGGATCAGACTTCACTGAAGATGTGTAAGCCTTGAGAGATGAAGGCTTCAAGGACTGAGAGGTGCAGGTACAGTCAGGTATGCAGGCTGGGGCTGTGGTTGAATGAAAAGAACAGTCCAGAGCTATAAAAGTTTGTGACGGGATAAGCATCCATCCACCCAAAGGGAAGACTCCAGGCAGTGGGAGATTAGAAAAAGAGTTACATTCCAACATGGCCACTGCATGCTGCACAGCTCCCTAGTGCCAGGCACTGACTTAGGCCTTGCCAGTTCCACCAACTTGGAGAAATTAATTATTAGTTGTACAAATGAGAAGCTAGACTAATCTAGCAAGATTAAGGGTCCCATCAAAGGCTAAATTTTTCAATGATTTTGTAGGTAATCCTTTTTAAAATCACTTAACTATGGAATATGCTGAGACCAAAGTACGTAGTAAAAATTAACTCTTTTGAATTACACAGCAGATCAACGAGGGATACTCTGTTATTATTACTGTTTCCTTTAGAACTAAGTGAGGCACCCAGGAGTCAACTATGTGGCTCAAGATCTCAAAGTACACAGATATGGAGATGAGCTGTACAGAAAAATCCTCTACAGACCTCCTCGTGCACTTAGCTAATAGCTGTAACAGTAGTGGGGGAATGGGGCTATCCACAGAGACACAAGGTAAGTCCCTAGTGCTGAAGATATTATGTACTTCTGACCCAGGCCCTAGAGAACCTTGACCTGAAAGCCACCTTCCTGCAGACCAGCCTTCATGGTACCAGAAGGTACCATGCAAGGTTTCTAGAGAGGTAGGCAATGGACACTCCTACCCAGTTCTGACGTATGGACCACATCAAAAACAGCAAGGCACGACAACCATAAGGATGCAGTAGTGACATGCATATCTTGGCAGCAACCAACAGCTTTCTAATTGGACTTAAGACCTCCTCAACATGAGGGAAGCCATGCCTGGTGCTATATAAACCTACCCACCTACCCAGGACGAGTGAAATCATGGATCTGGGATGAGAAACTACAACCAGCACTTTAATAAAACAGCATAATTCCTAATCGCATCTAAACATTTGCTCTTGTGCTCACAGCTAAGTGTAGTCCTCACCTCTCATCAAGGAAGCGGCTCTTTGCAACAAATGGACACCATTACAGAAGACCACAGCCACACTGAAGCCTTGGAAACAGTCCCAGCTGATACAGTTACAGTCTAATTACTGCACCTAGAGCTCAGAGATCCCTGTGGAAGAGGAGGCGGGCAGGAAAGATTCTATGAGCCAACCAGGGGAAACGGGGAGTTTGCTGTGAGATTGTGTCTTCTAAAGTGTGAGAAGCAATCACAAAGTCTCTGCCTTAACCTGAGCTGAACCAGGAGGACACCAACAGTCATGGTAATTTAGGAAGAAAGACACGAAGGGGGAGACCTCAGGAGGCTTCAACCCTACACAGAGACCTACAGGAGACTTAGGCATGCTGACAGTGGAACAGAGAGTCTTCCCAAGTGAAAAGCACCCTGATTGGTTATCCAATATCAAAGGTTCAGCCCAGAACACATGTACGTCCAAGTAACATTTTATAGACTGATCAGGTTGTATTTATATATTTAGGAATTTATTCACTTAAGTATGTACATTTGAGTGTGTGTGTTTGTGTGTGTGTATTTGTGTGTATATATGTGTGTGTATGTGTGTGTGTATAAATATGCACCTATGTATGGCATGCATGCTCACATATGAGTGCATGCTTAATAACAATGAAAGAAAAGGAAGCTATAAATTTGAATGCGGGCAAAATGGGTACCTGTGGAAGTTGAGTTAAAAGAAAGGGGGAAACTCATGGAATTATACTGTAATCGTAAGCTGTAAATATTAAAAAAGTTGGGAGCCGAGGGACACCAAGAACTGTGCATAGAACACTTTAATTACCAGAATGACTTGTGTCAGTAAGCTCTTCTAAAGGAAGTCACACCAAAGATCACGTCTAAAATTTTAATCAGAGATACCTAAGAGTTCAATTAGGGCCTCATTCCTGAAGAGGGGAGAGTTGGAAATATTATTAAGGAAAACAGACTAGGGATTAAGTAGGTGTGGAAGTGAGCGTGAAGAAACAAAATAGCCCTTTAAGACAGTAGTTCTGAGTGTCTGGAATCATAATGACATGGTATGAAGTTAAAAAAAAAAACTTGGGAGAAGCATTTGGAGACAAAATTTGCACACAGTATGGAAAATGCAAATATAAGTAGCCGTGTCCAGTGAGCCATGGCTATGGAGAGTTACAATACCCGTTGTGAGTTAGATGTGCTTGTATCTTGATAGTGTGTTTGTGTGTGTATTTCTCCTCATTAGAAGTAATTTCTAACCCCTCTTTCCCTTTGGAATCCTTAGCACCCAGTGCAGGGCCATGTTTTCTAGTAGGTGTTCAATAAACAGGACTTGACTGCGTAAAAACAATTCAGCTGCCGTTGTTGAGTCTCCCAGGAAGAAAGTAGAGAAATCAGCTCCCCCGACATCGATTTGTCTCTTTCTTGGAGAGACCGAGCTTTCAACTCCATCTTTTTCCTAATAGAATCTGGACTTCACACCCTGAGAAACTGCTGCCTGAAATAAATCACTGGATGCTTAGCAAAATATTCCCTTAGAATTCTCCTAATGGTTTAGTAACTGGAATCAATATATGTCTATTACTTCTGTGTCTTTAATTGTTTTTATCTGGAATACTTGATAGTGAGCCCGAAAGTGGCGTAGAGAATCACATTCTTCACCGCTTTCAATGGCACTGCGGGGAAGTTCTCAAGAGAACACTTATGAGCAGAGAGACTTCTAATCCTTGAGGATAAAGAGCTGTTTGACCTTTTTCACAAGAATCTAAACCACCCTAAAAGGAACATATCAGTGGCTAATTAATAGTTGGACTTTTGTTTGTTCTTCTCCATTTATACAAGGGAGAATGTTTGTGGCTACAGTGTTTGGGATATATTTAAAAGGTGGCACTGGTATACATGTCTGAAACAATGTTTCCATGGCACTTTGTGAGTCTCCTGTGTGCTTTCTTCTCCCTGATCTCTTCTGGACTCCACAGGTTCACATTATGAGTACGGTCTTTTTTGGTTCTTGCTACTTGATACATCGAGCTAGAGATTTAGAGATTCATACTTGGAAGCTTTTAGCTGTGAGAACTTGGGTTTCAGACTTCCGAAGGTCCCTCTCAGATCCTCATAGCCCCTTATCCATCCCATGCACTCACACTGTGGCTGTCTCCAAGGTGTGAGGAAGCCAGTCTTTCCAATAATTTGACTATAAATATTACTGTGAAAACTATGTGTAGGAAGAAACACAAAATTGAAATGAAATCAGGAATAGAAATGGGACTAGAAAAACAAAACCTTCCAGAAGTTTCTCCAACACAATCTGTAGTTCTACTTTGTTTCTCCTTACTCGAGCAACTTATTCTGAAATAGTAACTGTTGTGAAATTTTTATATGACGTATGGACCTGAAAAGAGCCAGCATAGCAAAATGGGAGTGTAATTACAAGTACAAAATGAAAGATTTACTCTAAGTTGATGACATAGAGGGAACTGTTTGAGTGCCATGCTTCACAAAGTCTCAACTGAGGTGACCAGTCAGATATGAACCATGAGACTGGCCAATGATTCCTTCACTCAAAGGACCTGCTTCTAAGTGCCTTTTACACCTGGCTATAAGGTCTCAACTTTGTTTTCATTGTATGAAGATGCCAGGACACTTCCTTTATCCAGGTGTGTCTTTCAGGAAGGTACCAACCACCCTGCTGTCAGCCCTGAGAGTGACAGGTAATTCGACAACCCTGAACACAGTGTCCTCAGACTACCTACTACTAATTGTGGTGCCCAGGCCTACTTGGCAGCCTCTGTCTCCAATTAAGCATCTGTGGACACTGGAAAACAGCCTCTTAATTGAGGAGCTGCAGATACAAAGTGGGTTGCAATTTCTGCCAAGACATTTATCAGTCAGGCCAGGCAAGCTCCCTTCTCTATTCCTGACTCCTGCACTTGTGTTGTGGTTTCTCTGCCACGCCCCTCCCACCCCCTGCAAGACAAGGAGGCTATTTGGCAAGTATCTGAAGCCAGCAAAGTCGTTTTTAGTTCCATAAATAACATCCTACCGAACCAGGGCCCGTGACGAATTCTGTCCTAATTACACTTCTTCTCACCCTTCCCCTCCGGCCCCCCATTAAGACACATTGTCTAGGACTCATGCAGATCTGTTTGTAGCTATCTTTTACATAGAACTGATTGTTTAATTGCAGATTAAAGATTAATGCAAGTATAATGATTCCACGAGGACACTTCAGACAAAAGCATCCTGCATCAGGCTGCCTGCCTCCATTTTTCAATTTGACCATAAATTTGGCTGGGAATTAAATAGTAAGTAGCTGTGATTGCAGCCCTGGTCTCTGAAGGCACTCACGGGAATGAAAATAAATGAACAGGCTCTCACACAAAGCATGTTTCATTATGGTCATTAGTGGGCAGATTCTCAGCAGTATTGAAGGTGAAATTGTCTAGGAGAGTTGTTGGCACATCTGTTAGGAAGAGCAGAAGCGAGGTACAAAGGACGGGAGTGGTATCGGTTTGGAAAACGAATGCAAGGTACTTTTAAACTTTAGCTCCTTTGTGCCTTCCCGTTGTTTTAAAGGCGTCAAGCATTAGTGGTGGGTTAACGATACAGAAGCATGCATAGATGCTTCTTTGGTATGAATTTAAAATGGGCACAACGTAGAATATGAATATGATCTTGAATATCTTGATCCTAAAATTGAGGATAAGACTGCCAGGGTAAATGGGACACAACCTCACACCCACTTCACAAGGGCCTTCTCTAGCCATGGAATTGTGACTCTAAGCATGAAATTTTTACTTTCTTTTGTGTTTTTGAAGCAAGAGACATTTTTCCTTACTCCTTTGGGCTTGTGTTGATAGGCTGACCATCAATGGCAAGTGTGAAGTTAAATTTGCTTCATCATTCATTGTTACCAATGTGCAAATCAATCTATGTAGCTAATACAATGGCAAGTCATCATTTATTGTTACCAATGTGCAAATCAATCTATGTAACTAATACAATGGCGAGTTTGGCTGCTAAGATCACTTTTCTTGACCACTGGTTCCATGCCCTATACAAATGTATTTCTCCTATGCTTGCCTATATATTACACTATTAAATATGTTAATACGTATATTAATTTAAATCTGCTATGACTTCAGAAGCTTATTTAATTTCCTTTTAAGAATCTGCACACTTGTCTTATTATATTACAGAACATGTCACCTATTGAACCAAGGTAAGAAGTTGAATAAGACACACACCCATTCATCGTCCCCAGCCTCATGCCCCTATGCCCTTTATCCATAAAGGGAAACACAACCGTGATAGCGGCAGTGACACATTTATAGATTTCAAAACCATGAACTTAATTTTATATAGTCACAGTGAATGTGATCTCCCCAACATAGGAGGTGAAAATAACACAGTGTTGCTCATGAAAAACAGGGTCTTCTAGAAAAAAAAAAATCAGACGGAACTAGGCTAACATTTGACAAACGCTTGAAGTCAGGTTGTGTAGTGAACTCACATTGGTGGGCAAAGTGTAAGCACATGGAAAGATGTTCCAAGTCAGAATTCCACAGGCATTACTAGGTCCTAGTCACAAATTAAAAAAAAAAAAAAACAGAATAAACTAATCCCCACATCTCCCTCATTTCTCCAAACAAAAGCAAGCAAGCACTCATGGAAAAGATGAAGTTATGAAAAATACATCCCAATGATGAGTGTCATAATTAATACATATATTTCAGGATAAGAAACAATGACTTTTGCTGGTGAATATGAATGAAATAGTTAGTGAGCACAGCAAAGAAAGGGGGGGAGGGTTGATCCCATCCTGACTTGGATTTGGGTTTGAATTATTCATACAAAGAAGAGGTGGCTTCCTCCTTCTCAGGATGGTGATGATTTTTCAGGAAACTTAGGTATACATCGCAGTGTCTCTCTTTTAAAATCCCTTAGATCAGTGGCGGGTAGAGTTGTGATGGTTACATGATAAATACCCATCCACTTTTCATTGCATATTCAAATTTCTACTAGGGCTGGAAAAAACACTGAATAGTACTCACGTACAAGAACTTGTTTTATCAAAAAGGTTAACTGGCCACAGACCATGATTACTAAAGAGCGAGCAAGGAGAAATAAATTAAAGCAGCAGGTCTCAGAGTTGGATGGGAGTCAGGATGACGACGATTGACGTTGACTTCATTCAAAGCTTCTCAAGATCCAAGTTCTCTGGCATGAAGAACACTGCCTCTTCCTGGGGAGGAGACAAGATACAAGGAGACACAACACAAGAAATCAAGAAGACTCTCTCATTGACAACTTTAGAAAGTACAAACATGGACATGTTCTTAACCAAAGGACCTTACATTAAAGAATGGGAGGTGTGAAGGAGTGTCACAACTAATTCATGCACAACAGAAGATACTTTTTCTACCCTTAAAAGTATTCATCTGACCCATCAAGTTTTCATCCGTTCTGTGAAATGTAAGTGGACATCACTTATCCACAATTATGAAAACAGGTAAAAATGAATGAAGACCACTCTTCCTCCGTGGTTATGTAATTTCTGCATGCCGAGTCTGCGTGTTTTACGTTTGTGGTACACTGGTGCAGAACTCCTCTCTCAACACTAAGATTAGAAATTTAAGGGCATTATTTTGGATATGTCAACAATCTCTTTTCTTACCATAGCCACATCTACTACTAGGCACCTATTGAGATAGCAGCTAGGCTCCCCCTCCCACCCCAAATGTCTCTGGAGTCCTTTATTAATGAGGCTCTTTTTCAATCCTATTCTTGATTTGATACTAATCGTAAGACTTGTGGGACTTTAACAGTATCTCATCGCTAGGTCATCACGTTTGGATAAATACAGAGGTCAAATTACTTGGTATTTGAAATTCTTAGGTAAAAGATATTCAAAATCGTGTGTGTGTGTGTGTGTGTGTCTACAGTAGTGTAAAGATGTAAGTTTTCAATGAAGTAAGACACCTTGAGATTTTAGTTTCGCTGACACTAGATTAACATTGAATACATAAACATGATATGCTCTGAAGACAACAAGTTGCTCCTTGTGGTGTTTTTAATATGCCTGGCTCATGGGAAGTGACACTATTAGGAGGTGTGGCCTTATTGGATGAGTTGGGACCTTGTAAGAGGAAGTGTGTCACTGTGGAGGTAGGGCTTTGAGGTCTCATCTGTATGTTCAAATCTGACCAGTGTGACACTGTTTCCTCCTGGCTGCCTTCAAATCAAGTTGTAGAATTCTCCGCTCCTCCAGCGCCACGTCTGCCTAGAGCCTGCCATGCTTTCTGCATGATGATACTGGAACTTACTTCTGAAGCTGTAAGCCAGCCTTGGTCATGACATCACTTCAGAGCAACAAAACCCAAACTAAGACTGGGCTTTGTGTTATGTCACATGCTGTTAGAAGAGTGAGCCTACCTTTGTGAATGTGGTGCAGAACAAATAAAGCAACGTTGCTATTTATCTTTTCCAGTGCCAGCCTTAGCTGACAGACAGACACATATATATCTTCTGATAGTCCACATAGTAAATATCTCAGAGAGGACACAGAGGCACCATAGCTCAACTCAGTGGGAGCTCCGGGCTGATGATGCTGCTGGTACCCTGCACAATGGGAAACAGAAGAGCTTTCAAGAGAAAGCAGAGGGGAGAAGATGAAAGTGATACTGTGAAATTACCTCATTAAAAGACGATTGGGATGATAAACTGAGATACTCCGACCCCAGACATGAAATACAAAAGTCATGTCATGGATGGGATTCCTGTGTGCATGTGGGTCTCCGTGTCTATATGTGGTTCTTGGGCTTTTAAATTGGCTTTTTTTCCTGTTTCTTTTGTCCCATTCTAATTCTTTTGTTCTATCTTATTTTATTTTGCTTTATTTCATTACTATTATTAGATACCTGTGTATTCTAACGAAGGAAAGCAAGTAAGCAAGAAAGGGTATAGATTTGGCTGGATAGGGAGTTGGGAGGATCTGAAAAGAAATAGGGGAAGGTGAACAGAATATGTTGTATGAAACGTATATAAAACTTAAAACAAGGTACTAATTTTTTGATTAATACTCATTTTAGCAGGCAGGATTTTAAAACTAACTCCCATCCCTCCCTGTACAAGTGAAATTGAGGTGCACGTGAAGACGTATATGGTATTGAAAAGATGTTCCCAACCAGATGTCCCCCAAACACATACCCACGATTTCCCGAGGGCCTCAAGGCTCTTCATTAAGCAAGTCATGGTGTCTCATCATTACCCATATCACCCACGAGAGGAGAGCCTTTGGTCACCTCTTTCTTTCCTCTTCCTCGTCGAACTATCCATCTCTGGACCTTAAGTCGGTGGCTCACTAATCATAACGTTTTCCTTTCCAGAGCTACCAACGCATTCTTTCTCAGGCATGTGATAGCTGATGTTTCCATTCCCAAATCCGTCTAGCCAACGCAGCACACGGCCAATTCATTAGCTTGGATTTCCAACCTCCCTAGCGCAGCTCTTCAGCATGGAAATGAATCTGGCAATCTGTTCTCATCACTACCGACAGCCTTCCTTCCAGCATGCCACGGACCGAGCCATGTTTGACTGGCTCCACTTTGTTTCCGTTTGGAATTGCGTTCCTTCAAGCTTCTTTCAAAACAAATTCAGGTCCAAGGCTTCTCTGCAGTTTTCCACAGTCATCGATAATGCTAGCAGTGATTGTCTGCAATGCCAGAATGGCAACTGGAGAGAGCTATGCACAGCATGGCTTACCTTTTGTGTTTACATGCTCTGTCTTTACTGCTAAAATCAGAGAGCCTCTCCACATGGAAGTCATACCCCACACCTTACACCCATTTACAAATCTAGCGCCATTTTGCAGACATCTCTATATTAGAAGGACATATATCACAATTAGCAAGTTCAATGCCAGACTAGGATATGTGAAACACTGTCAGAAAATGTTGTTTATTAAGACATAGTTGTTACTGATTCTAATCGGTGGGTTGACAAGTTCTGGACTGTGGGTTCGAGCATTAAAAGCATTTAAAGATTTGTACTTAGTACCTTAAAGTATATGCCTGTGTTTCTATGAATAGATATGTGCACACAAATAGATGTACCGGCAGAGGCCAGAAGGCACTGGGTCTTCCGGAGCTGGAGGGACAGGCTTTGTGACAGCCCAATATGTGTACTGGGAACTGAACTCAGGCCCTCTGAAAAAGAGCAAGTGCTCTTAACTGCTGAGGCTGCATTCTGGCCCTTTGTGCATATTCTAAAGTGGTAAACCAGAGGGACTTTTCCTTGTCCTGTCTCTCTGTTATCAAGATAATAAAAGGAAACAAATATCTAAGTAGATTTTTAAAAATACTTTAGAGACTCTGTGTTTGTGTCTCTGTATATCTCTGCCTATCTCTGTCTCTGTTTCTCTGTCTTCTGTCTCTCTGTCTGTCTGTCTGTCTGTCTGTCTCTCTCTCTCTCTTCCATACACACACACACACACACACACACACACACACACACACACACACACGGTTGTTCCTAGCAATGAACATATCTCTCTGTCTCTCTCTCTCTCTCTCTTGCACACACACACACACACACACACACACACACACACACACACACGGTTGTTCCTAGCAATGAACATAGCTAGAGAAATAGTCTCTGGAATGTTATATCTCTATAACGTGAACTGACGACCTACACTAAAGCTCCTATAACGAAGGAGGAAGTGGTAAGCGGCAGTTGATGGACAGCCAGTAGCATCCCTGGGCAAGTTTCAGATTCAGTTAAACTATGCTTGTTGCTCTTTGTCAACTTGACACAAACCAGACACATCAGGAGATAGAAATTATTAGTTGAGAATGTGCCTCCGTAAGACTTGCCTGTAGGCAACTCTAGGGTCTTGATCAATGACTGATGTGATTTGGTCCAGAGCCATCCTTGGGCAGGTAGCCCTGGGTGACATATGAAAGCAGGCTGAGGGAGCCCAGCAGTATTCTTCTGACTTCTGTCTTAGTGCCTGCCTCTAGGTTCCTGCCCTGCTTGAGTTCCTGCTCTGACTTCCCTTCAGGAATGGGCACATAAGAGGAAATAAACCCTTTCCTCCCCAACTTGCTTTGTTTGGCCAGTGTTTTATCACAGCAATAGAAACCCTAATTCAGACAGTCCTTCAGCATGTAAATGCCCTAATCTTCACTAACTGCTATCTCACGTGTTTAGTAACTTACTAGTCATGGAATCCTGGGAAGTTGACAGGGTTTCCCATCATTTTGAAGACGAAAACTGAAGCTCACGATATTATCAGAATTAACTCAGAAGGCTGACTGAAGTCCACCTTATAAGGTTATGACTTCAATAATTTCCTTTTATAAATTTTGATTAGCACTTTACCTTTAGATTTTTTTTCACCGTGCTTTAGGGTTTAGTTTATTTGATTTAAAAAATAAGAGCTGAAATATAAACATTCCTTGATAAACATTTTGGAACTGATTTAGTGGTTGAAAATTCTTACATGACATCTGGTCAAATGTCTTCTTTCTTTCTTCCTTTCTCCCTTTCTTTCTTTCTTTCTTCTTCCTTAAATTTTAAACAGTTTTTAAGTTGTCAGAAAAATTGAGTAATGATTTCTAAAACCAATAATTTTAATTAGCAGGCAAAGTATTGGGTTTCATTAGACATCTCAGGCGTAATCTGTTTCTAATGAGCATCTTCTGCCCTCCATAACCCCCTCTTCTTTCCCTTGTACGTCATATTTATTCTATAGGCCTCCCCTCCACCCTCAGCAACACATTTTCCATATATGTTTCTGGATTGAGATAATTAATATGAAAATGGTCATGTTTCTCGACTGAGGTAATTAATGTGAAAAGGAACGGGCAGACTCAGTGTAATTCTCATCAACACTCTAAGGACACTCTTCAGAGATCTTGAAAAGTGAATCCAAATATTCATATGAAAACATAAAAGACCTAGGCAGAATAAACACTGGTGGTATCATAAATAAAAAAAGAATTATACTGCAAAGTTATAGCGACAGGGACAGCACAGAATGGAGGACCAAAACCAAACTCATGCAGGTGTACCCAGTTAATATTTGATAAATGCTTCAAAAATATACAATGGGAAAAAAACTTATTCAATAGATTGTGCTGATGAAACTGAATGTTTGCATGTACAAGAATGAAAGTTGATTCTTATCTTTTACCTTGCATAAAAAATAAATTCAAAATAAAGACCTAAATTTAAAATTAGAAGCACAGATGAGATGGCCCAACTCAAAGTTGAAGGACTTGCTCTCGCCAAAGGCCTGGGTTCAGTTCCCAGTACATACATGGTGGTTCACAGAGATCCACCATTCCAGGTCCAAGGGATATGACATCCTCTTCTGACCTCTGTGGGCATGGAACACACATGTTGCACATATATCCATGAAGGTAAAGCATTCGTACACATAAAATTTTAAATTCTAAAAAAATCTTTTCAATCAAAAATTAATTTTTATTGTAGAGGTCTCCTTGTAAAGTTTATTCCAAGATAACTTAGGTTTTCGGAGTCATTCTGAATGACATGTTTTCCTTATTTCTTTCTCAGAAAGTTCATTATTGGCACATAGGAGCGCTACTGGTCTTCTTATGCTTAGTCTATAGCATGCAACTTCACTGAGTATCTGGGAGTTCTCCAGTGGAGTCTGTAGGGTCTTTTAAGTATAGGATAATGTCATCTGTAAACAGAAATAATTTGGACTCTTCTCTTCCTATTTATCCCTTTTATATCTCCCCCATAGTCTTACTGCTGTTTCTAAGAGTTTGAACCTAATATGTAATAAAAGTGGACAGGTTGGCAGCCTTGTCTCAGGAAATGCTCTCAATATTTCTCTATGGAGTATAATGTTAGGTACAGCTTTCTCAAATTTTGCCTTTATTATTTTGAGGTGCATTCTGCTAGTTTATTTTTTCATTCGGGACTATTATCCTGAAACCACATTAAGCTTTGTCAAAGCTCTTTCTGAATCTATCAAAATGGCTTGTCTTTTAAACTAAAGTTTATTCATGGTGTGTCGTGTTTGCTGATTTGTATATGTTGCATTACTACGTTGAAAAAAGAGACTCTGTGGTGGAGTAGGATCTCTATTGGGTGTGTGTCACTGTGGGGGTGGGCTTAGAGACCCTCCTCCTAGCTGCCTGAGGATGCTCAGTCTGTTCCTGGCTTCCTTCGGGTGAAGATGTAGAACTCAGCTCCTCCTGCACCATGCCTGCCGGGATGCTGCCATGCTCCCACTTTGATGATAATGGACTGAACCTTGAACCTGTAAGCCAGCCCCAAATAAATGTTGTCCTTTATAAAACTCGCATTGATCATGGTGTCTGTTCACAGCAATAAAACCCTATGATAGAAGTTGGTACCAGGGACTGGGGTATTGCTATGTTAGGCCTGAACAAGCTTTTGTTTGGAAGAATGTGGATTTAGGGATTTAGGATTTGGAAAAAAGTGCGATGCTTTAAATGGGGCTTAATGGGCTATCTTAGTAGGAATGCGGAAGTCTTTGTTACTGAGAGTGATTTGAAATGTGCAGGCCTGGCCCAAGAGGTTTCAGAGGAGAAGAATTTCGGTATGTGCTGTAAAGACTGTTTTGGTGGTATTTTGGTGAAAATTGTGGCTGTTTTTTGCCCTTGTCTGAAGAGTCTGCCTAAAGCTAAGGTGAAAAGACTCAGATTACATTGACAAAGGAAGTCTCAGACATGCCCATCATAGACTTTGTTCTCTGGTTAAGTCTCATGAAGATCATGTTAATGAAAAAGGGAAGTTGAGGAAGGAAAAATACAGAATGTATGGCTAGAGTATTAAAGGGACTTCCAGAAGTGAAATGGAACTAAATGCTGTGTTCAAGGATATTAAATTGAATTAAGAGAGCAATGACCTTGGAGCAAGATCCCACCCAGCTAAATTAGCCCCAGGCAACTTAGTACAAACCTTTAATCCCAGGAGAGGGGCATACAGATCTCTAAATTCAAGGTCAATCTACAGAGCAGGATCCAGGACACCCAAGTTTAAGCAGCGAAGGAAATGTAATAGAACAAGGGGGCCATGTTCCAGCTCCTATGAGCAACAGAACTCAGCAGTTTCGGCCATGTGTCTCTGGCTTTATATTTAAGAGGGGAAGGAGACCACTGGGACAGGGACAACTGATGCTGGTCAGCTGGAGCTAAGAGAGAGACCAGCATCACTGGGATGAAATCTCTGGGAAGTGTTTTCTGAGAGCACAAAAAAGCTTTGTTCTGGAGGTAGCCAAGGTTGTGCCTTGTGCTGCAGCTGTACTTGGTAATGTGTAAGACCCACCCAGGTGGTACTGGTTTTACAATCTTTAGCATTATGGTTTTGGATATCTTGATTAGGTAAAATGATATTTTGGAGGTAACAGGCAATTAGATCTCACTTTTCACTTGGTCACTTTTTGCTAATTTATATATTGCTAAATATAAGCTATTTTCATATTCACTTCGTATTGAGAGAGACTTGCTATTTCCACTGATTCTGTTAGTTGATGTTCTGGTTCATTTCACTTTTTTTTAATGTCTTTCTCTTCCTCATCTGCTATTTGTATAAGAGGTTTTCGAGTTTCAGGTGTTGGAGATTATCAGTCCCCATTTAGCTCATTCCCATTCATCTGATCCTCTAAGGGAATAGATTCCTTCCTGTTTCCCTGAATGAGTCATATCTGTTCCTCTAATGGATTGTATTCCTTTCTATGTCTTTGTGAGTGAGACTGTCAGTCCTCCTCCATGCACAGTATTACTTACTTTCTGCAGAAGTTGTCATATATTGGCTTCATTTGGTTTTGCCTGGAAATGTCCCAATTTCTATTTCAGTTTCAAGGCACAGCTCTGCTAGGTATAGGCATTTGGGCTGGTATTTTTTACTTTCTGGGCTTGAAGCACATCATAACCGGCCTTTCTGTGTTTTATGGTTGTTGAAAAAAGATATTCTGACATTTCTGCTGTTGTGTGTGAGTTGTCCATTGCAGGTTTTAGCTTTGGTTCTTTGCTTTGTATCTTTGGCATTATTACTATGATTTGTTGTTGAGAAAGTTTTCTCTGCTCATGTCTCTTCAGGGTTCAAATAACGTGCTTCTCAATTTGTTTCTCATATTTTTTAAATGATCTCCTATAGTTTTATTAAATGATATGTCTCTTCTTCTATACCATGGAGTTTTAGGTTTGGTCTTTTGACTATATCCCAGACTTTTTGGAAGCCTTGGTTATATTCAATTATTTTCTTTATATATATCTTGAATGTATTCTTGTCTCAACTTTTCCCTTCATCCCTGAAGTTTGTTCTTCTGCTTGGTCTATCTGTTGGCGATGCTTTGCTGGTGTGTTTTTTCTTTATTAGTTGTGACATTTCTATAAACTTATGCTTGATACTTTTTCAATGTTTCTATTTGTGTCTTAAATTTTTCTTCATAGTTTTAGACTGTTTTCTTCTCATACTGTTTTTTATTCAATTGGTAACTGTTGCCTAGGGCTTCATCTAAAGGTCTAAGTAGTCCATTAATCTGCCTATTTGAGTCATTGATAAGTTTTAAAAGAGAAATGGACTCTGAATTCTTTCTCAGTGATTTCGTTTTCCATTAATGACAAGTCAAGAAGTTAGAGTGTTTTGTGTTGAGTCTGGCATTGCTAGTGTTTCTTTGTCCTGTTTGGGTATTTGTTGATAAGCCGGCGTGTTCTGTTAACTTTTCTCCTATTGACTACTCTCTGGCTGTTACATTTTTGTGAGCGCCCTTAGAGGATGTTTTCACCAGAAACTATATTTCCTGGTGCTGCTCGGGATGGAGAGGGACACAATGGTGCTCCTCACTAACCAGCAGTATAGGCTTGGCTTTTCTCTTAGACATACTTGCCTGTTTCACGTTCATTTAGAGTTCAGAGTCCTCAGCATTGGGATTCTGGTTGGAGAATGAGGACTTTATGGACATTTTTGGTAGAATGAAGAATACCAATATTTTAATGGTGAAAGAAGGAAGGAATGGAGAAAGGAAAAAAGATTTCAAGTATAAATGAAAAACGAAGTACAGGGGTTGGATGTATGAGACGTGGGCAGACAAAATATCAGGAAAATAAACTTAACAAAGAAGGTTTCATTTTTGGATGTAGAAACGCAAGGGGGACTCACAAAAGTCTTCTCTAGGGAGGTGGAAGCTGCAATCCAGTAGCTTTAACAGGGTAAATAGTAATAGGGTAAATAGATAATAGGGTAAATAGTAATGTTACAATGTAAAATAGTGATATTTTAGGGAATGAGTAAATGAGTAAAACATTGTATAAAAATCTAAAGAGGCGGTAACATAAAATACATAGTATCATGTGCTTAGTTCAAATTCCCCTCATTAAGACAAGGCAGCTTTCGCCTCCCCTGGTCTTGTCATTCATAACTGTCTCCACAAGTGGGGCAATGATACTTGTCCATGTGTCCCCCGCTTTTTCCCCATGAACCCAGACTCTTTTCTTCCTGAGTTTACTCTAATTGCTCCCTAGCAAGTTACACTCCCCACCCCTTGAGAATTAAGTATCAAACTTTCCGCAGCAGGACTTTCTGAGATTTGTGTCTGAGGGGATGTAGGATGTGCAAACCATCCCGCCTAAGGAACGTTGCGTGCTGGTTCTGGGCTCCATGTTACAATGCTCTCTCGTGGTCAATCCCCAGTGGGAGAAGGTGGAGGATCAGTTTCTCTGCCTAGCAGTTTCACGCTCATCCTTTGTGCATGCACACCATTGCACATACCCTATTCCGACAGAGCTTTCTGTGTGGAGTTCACTGGCACAGACCGTCAACACTGATTTATGGTGTTATCACTGGGGCCTCTTCATGGTTCATCAACTGTGCCCGTCCACTGGTAGAGATATTTAAGGGCCATCAGAAGAGTGTGTATGGCAGGCCTGCTGCTGAATCAAAGGTAGTAGTAAGGCCAAATGCTCAGGTCCACTTCTGGGGGATGTTTGCCGGTGTGTAGAGAATATTCTGCTTGGTCAGTACATTAGGGAGTCAGAGGAAGCAACTGGGCCATGGTACAACAGCCTTTGTATCTCTCTCCTTTCCTTGCTTGCTCAGATAGGACCTATAGTCCACCATCTTACCAGAAAAGCCAATGCCATCTTTGCACCTCAGCTCAGTCTTGAAATTCAATGTTTTAGCAACTGCAAAGAAGAAAGAAACCTGTCAGTAGGCCGAGGACACACCCGGTACTAAGCCAGGCAACAGTGCAATACAAACACCTTGACCTCTCACATGTGAGGCGGTGCACAAGGACCCGTAGGAGCAGGAGTGTCCAGCAGAGTTCAGTCCAAGGTCAGCTGTATTTGATAAGTTCATAATTTCTCCGATTTGCACGTTGCTTTTTATTTGTACAAACAGAACAAAAACCTCCTTGAGAAAACTTACATTAATGATAAGAAAACATGTATTTTACAGAAATGACAAGGAATAGAACTCAGGAGATGTGGTATATGGAGCACCAAGAAGTAACCTTTACTTCAGCTGGCCTTTAGACATTCCCGAACCTTTCCATTTAGTCCCCTTTGTTATGTGATTGGTCTAAGTATTCTTGGCAACCAAAATTGTTGATTTTTCTCATTCAATTCTTTTTTATTTACTAAGTGTGTTCCTGCACGCACACATATGCAAGCATGTTCTAGAGGTTATGAAGGCCAAAGGATTCTATGGAGTCCATTCTCTTCCTATGTCTTTACATGGGTTCCAGTGGTTGAACTCAGGTCATCCGACTGCCGCAGCAAGTGCCAGAGGATTTTCCCTGCTGAGCCTTCTCTTTTGCCCCTTGTGTTCATCTTTATTTTCCCCCTTTAAGGAAAATACCAATCGGAGAAATTATGAACTTATCAAATACAGCTGACCTTGGTATTTTCCTCACTAAGCTCACAAAGACTTCAAAGACAAAATTATCAAGAAGAGGAAAAAAATAGTTTATGTCTCTTCAGAGGCCGTCTTGATTCTTATGGCATCTCAGGACTTTGGAGAGCCGGTTGTTAAATATTCCTTTCCCTTTATCAAAGCAGCTGGGGAGAAGAGTGAGTGGCCAGGGTTTCTCCCACCCCTACGTGGGGAGTTTGAGATAACAAGTGGCATTGATGTGCAACATGCTGTTCCTTTCTAAGTGCATCAGGAATATTAAAACACTCCTATTATCTGTGCTTAGCCTCAAGCCTCCTTTAATGATCCTCCCAGATCTTGCAAGAACTCAGACTAAATCAACTCTATGAGTTCAAATAGTGGAGACATGGTGTCAATTAATGGTTCTTGTCAGGACCCATAAATTACAGCACCTAACTGTTAGCTGCTTTCATATCTCCTAACGTACTTGGGTAGCTCGTTAAAGCATCTTGCCTTTGTGCTGATGGGCTTCTCAAAAGAAAAATCAACCAGTGAGATAGGTCTCTGTGGCTCAACTCAGAGTCCAGGAGCACACACATTACAGATCCATGGGCTGAGTCTTCTTCTCTGACATTTGAATATATGTCTTTTTGTTGTTGTTATCTAAAATTTTTATACCCATTCTTCCCTATACCCCAATCTCAAAAGGTACACTTTTCATGAAGTTAGATTAAAACACAGAAAAACTTTCTCTGTAAACCCTGCTCTCTCCTTTGTTCAGATATCAATGAAATTTAGCTTATTTTAAATAAGGGACTACTGACCAGCATAATTGAGAGAATTCGTGAGTTTCCCCCTACCACTATATGAGACTTAAATGACAGTTGGAGGAAATAAGCATTCCTAAAAGCAGCCCGGGATCAGAATAAACCTTGGGTATTTCTCAAATCTGAATCATCCTTCCTCAGAATCCAAGCCTTGAAGCAGTTCCTTTCCAGGAGAACTGACTTGATAGTACTGATCTTGATATTACTAACAACAGTGCTACATCTTATTTTAGTCCAGTAGTCACAAACCCGGGGTCAGACCCTACCATCCACGAACAAGCTATCTATTTGTTAAATGACATTTAAGATCATTGCCCCTTTTCTTGTCTTCCCCCAAAACCTCCTACCGTGGTAAGAAATGAACACATACAAGGAACTTTCTAAACATCTTATACTTCATGTGTGCTGCATAAACATCGAATAGAGTTTTTCCTATAGTTTCTTCTCGTGTAATATCATCCTGACTAACTGAGAAATATGAAGACCAAACAGTTCATAACAGATATGATGAGACATCTGTCTTCACTGTCCGGGCTTGGCACAAGACTGTGGGCCCTACTCATCCGGAAATGACAAGACCTTAGAAGCTGACTCTTCCTGTGAGCTAAATCTGGTATAGGAATGAAAGCTCAGGACATTCCCAGCATGCCATGGCTCATAGAAAGTGTTACTATTCTTTCTATCACCTCCGTGGCTATAAACAGCCATTTAATTCGAGACCTCCCCATATGATTTTATTTACATAGAATACAATATGTGGAAAAGGGAAATAAAAATATCTTCTTACTGCAAAAACAACTGAATTAGTTTCTGAGTTTATAAAACCACAATAATTGTAAAAACTATTTTAAGGAAAGGACAAGTCAGCCTTGTATCACATCAAGAAGCCAGAAACCATTTCTTGGATGGGAGGTTATGGTTTATACCAGTCTTGAAGTGGATTATGAGGCAAGGCAAGTTACCTGTGTCAGTGCCTGTCTTTGCTATGCTTAAATCTCAACAGCAAAATCTAACCAGCAATATATCTAAAGGTGTACTAGCTATTGGATTTTAAGATGTAATACTTTAACAATCTAAAACTAAGAAAGGGGTTGGGGAATGACTTCGACAGTGGAATGTGTTCTGGCTAAGCATGAAAACTCAAGTTTGGATCCCCACAGCCCCCACAAAAAGCTAGGCAGGTTGATATGCTCCTGAAATCACAATGCTATGGATGCCAAGACAGAAGAACCCCCTAGAGCTCGCTGACCAGCCAGTATTGTTGAATCAGCGATATCCAGGAGCACTGAGAGGCTCTGCCTTGAAAAAGAAGGTGCAAGTGATTAAGCAAGATATTCAACATTGAACTTTGTTCTCCACATATGCACATATACACTTGCATACATTACATGCATGCACACATGATTGCATCAGCACACACCTGCACACACACAAATACATTTGCACTCACACAAGTACACTTGCACACACATATGTCTATTTAAAAGACCCTTAGACAAAATTCCATTGGAAGAGGAACTTGAAAAGTAGCAGTAGGCTTGTCAATATTAATTCTAAAATGAGGCAATAGTTTCTAGGTTTATATAAAATGAAACAATTGAATGATATAGACCTAGGTTATGATATTGTACTGCTTCTGAAGGGAAATTTTGTTTTAGATTTCTCATGCTGGGCATTTTCAACCACAGTCTTGGTGACCACTTGGCAGAGATGTTGCTCAAGAAATTCAAAAACAGGAATAGGGTAAATAGAATTTCTTCCAAATCCCCCTCTTCTTTTAACAGTGCAAAAGAAGAGAAATATCCGCTCAATTTCATTAAATACAGTGTTTGAAGTACTTCTTTTTTTTTTTTTTGATTTTTTTTTTTTATTAACTTGAGTATTTCTTATATACATTTCGAGTGTTATTCCCTTTCCCGGTTTCCGGGCAAACATCCCCCTCCCCCCTCCCCTTCCTTATGGGTGTTCCCCTCCCAACCCTCCCCCCATTGCCACCCTCCCCCCATAGACTAGTTCACTGGGGGTTCAGTCTTAGCAGGACCCAGGGCTTCCCCTTCCACTGGTGCTCTTACTAGGATATTCATTGCTACCTATGGGGTCAGAGTCCAGGGTCAGTCCATGTATAGTCTTTAGGTAGTGGCTTAGTCCCTGGAAGCTCTGGTTGCTTGGCATTGTTGTACTTTTGGGGTCTCGAGCCCCTTCAAGCTCTTCCAGTTCTTTCTCTGATTCCTTCAATAGGGGACCTATTCTCAGTTCAGTGGTTTGCTGCTGGCATACGCCTCTATATTTGCTGTATTCTGGCTGTGTCTCTCAGGAGCGATCTACATCCGGCTCCTGTCGGTCTGCACTTCTTTGCTTCATCCATCTTGTCTAATTGGGTGGCTGTATATGTATGGGCCACATGTGGGGCAGGCTCTGAATGGGTGTTCCTTCAGTCTCTGTTTTAATCTTTGCCTCTCCCTTCCCTGCCAAGAGTATTCTTTTTCCTCATTTAAAGAAGGAGTGAAGCATTCACATTTTGATCATCCGTCTTGAGTTTCATTTGTTCTAGGGATCTAGGGTAATTCAAGCATTTGGGCTAATAGCCACTTATCAATGAGTGCATACCATGTATGTCTTTCTGTGATTGGGTTAGCTCACTCAGGATGATATTTTCCAGTTCCAACCATTTGCCTACGAATTTCATAAACTCGTTGTTTTTGATAGCTGAGTAATATTCCATTGTGTAGATGTACCACATTTTCTGTATCCATTCCTCTGTTGAAGGGCATCTGGGTTCTTTCCATTTTCTGGCTATTATAAATAAGGCTGCGATGAACATAGTGGAGCACGTGTCTCTTTTATATGTTGAGGCACTACAAAGGATAATAAATGGTTTAGTGAAGTACTTCTTTAGTGGGACGGAGAGATGTTTCAGTGGTTAAGAACACTCATTTGATGCTCTTGCAGAAGATCTGGATCATGTTCCCAGTACCTGTCGATTGATGTCTATATGCAGGCGAGGGCAGGCACAAGATAAGGCAAGACCTGTGTTTGGGCAGTGAAAAAGTAAGGTGGGCACAGAGTTTTGGAGAGGGGAGAGAGAGAGAGAGGAGACAAAAAAGAAACTAAGATAGAGGAGGAGAAGGATGACCCACCCCCATGTGACTTTAAATAGCCACGGGTAGATATGAATTTCATATAAGGAATGGGTTTTTATAGGACACTTTGTCTTGTCTAGGTGGGCAGTTTATATATCAATATTAATTGGCTCTGAGTTTACTGTGTGGATATTTTGTGGAATAAGTATTTACTAACATAAATCTAATTGATAAATTATAAGCTTATCGACTTTTGATTTTAATGGGTTACTGGGAGTTGTGACTATAAACACGGGGGGTGGGGCGTGGGTGTTGGTATTGTGAATAGATTTCACAGCAGAGGGTCACGAGAGAGCTGCTGCTGGGGACAGAGAGTAGCTGGTGTCAATGTGGGGCTAACCTTAGAGGAGGGGAGACCACTGAGGACAGAGAGTAACATGAGGTAGTGTGGCCTGGTACACGGTGTCTAGTCACTTTTTACTTATTCAATTATTTACCATAACAAGTGCCATAGGGTAGCCTACAACTTTCTGCTAATGATAGTCATGAGGGTTCTGATGATCTCTCTTGTTTTCTCAAGGCATTGCATGCATGTGATCCACATTCGTATATGCAGGCAAAGCACTGTACACATAAAATAAAGACAAATGCATCAATTAAAATATGCTTTGATTTATATTGATGCGGAGGTTTGAATGACAATGGCTCCCATAGGCCCATATCATTGGATACTTGGTCCCCAATTGGTGAAACTGCTCTGAAGGATTAGGACATTTGGCCTTGTTGGAGGATGTGTGTCATCGGAGGCCAACTTGTAGATTTCAAAAGAGTTGTAGGCTCGGTAATCTCTCTGCCTCATGGTTGCGGATCAAAATGTGCACTCTTACCTTTTCCTTGGTTCTGCTCTTGTGGACTCGGGCCCTCTGAAATCATAAGCCAAATTAAACATCTTCTTGGTCATGCTGTTTTATCACAGTAATAGAAAAACAACTAAGACAGTTGCAAATTCTAGTGCAATAGAAAATCTGGGACACACTCCACATAGTGTTAGACTTATTGTCAACCCAACTGTTTTCAAGTCCCATGACATGTAGATATCACAGACTAACACAAAAAAATTCTTAACTTTTAATAACGATGTTGTAGCAAGAATGGTAATAGACTAAGTTGTTTGCATTTATTCTAGGGTCAGTTAAGTGTTTCTTGGGCTTGTTTCATGATTTGTGTCAACTATTGCATGAGAAGTGGAGTTTGTTCATATAGTTTAACCATGGAGGTGATAAAAGAGGAAATAACAGAGGAGGAATGAAAGAGTTTGAACAAACTAGAATGAAAAGGAAAGCTTCCTTGAGATATTGTGTTCCTTAGAAAGGCAGATAGGAGTAAACATCCAAGTTCACAGGGCTGTCTAGCAATCATATGGTCACTGTGCGCTCATAAAGCCCCTTAGAGGGAGAATGACCACAGTGAGTTCATAAAGCCATTTAGAGGAAGCTTGGTCACTGTGAGGTCAGAACTCAGCATAGTGAGTTCATTGTGAGTTCCTAGCAAGCATGGCGTCACTGTGATGCGTGAGTTCCTCCTCATCTCTGAACGCTCAGTCTATAGCCCCTGTCCTGGCTGTCCACAAATCCATCTCAAAGGCTTCTACTTGGGAGCCCTGCAATGACTTGTGATTCACTAGTTGGCCTGTCCAGAGGGACACGGGAACCTCCCAGTTTCTACTAATTAAATCTTTGCTTCCGTTTACTTAATTACATCTTTACTTACTGAGTATCAAGAGAAAAAGGGTGACCCCCTTCCCTCTCAAGCCCTTTCTCGATCACTGTTTGACATAGCATTTGACACATAATTACGTTCCAAGGAAATGAGGAGGAATTGAGTGTACGCTCTCTTTACTGTTTTTCTCACTCAATTGTGAAAGCCATGAGGTCAGGGATTTAGTCTGAGTCACTCTCCGATACTTTCTTAGTGTGTAAAATAATACCTGGCACCCAGCTGGTAGTGTGTGAATGAAAACTGAATGTGGTGGGGGAGGGGGGTGGCGTAATAACTAATCTTAGACTCAGGAAAATTATTTTCTAATTTTCCATTTTAATTAGTATTTCAGGTGTTCTGACAGGAACATAATATTGTACAAGAGAAAGGTCTCAGTGTCTAATTATGTTCTAAATTCTAGCGGTTTTAATAACACCGTTTGCCTTCTATTCTTTTGTAACCAACTCTAAAATAGTCTAGGACTGAGACTCCCAGGGAATTCCAGCTTTGTATTTTAAAATGCTCGATGTTGTAGACTCTAAAAATAAAATTTACAAATAGAATTTCAAAAATTAGGTATTATGTAAAACATAGTTACATATTTGACAATGTATTTGCATATTTAATGCATAAGGCTCATCTCTTGACCGTTGGGTTATCCAAAGCCTTTATGCTTAGCAATTAAAACTGGAAAGAGAACAGGCAAGGCTCAGCTTGTGTTGGGTTCCCATTTCCTCACTGAGAAGATCCTTTCAACAAAGTGAGGGGATGTCTCACAGACAGGAAGTGAGGGCGTTCTCAAGTGGAAGTTTGAAAGCAGTTTTCTTTATCTTTCTTTTTTTTTTTTTTTATTAACTTGAGTATTTCTTATTTACATTTCGATTGTTATTCCCCTTCCCGGTTTCTGGGCCAACATCCCCCTAACTACTCCCCCTCCCCTTCCTTATGGGTGTTCCCCTCCCCATCCTCCCCCCATTGCCACCCTCCCCCCAACAATCACGTTCACTGGGGGTTCAGTCTTAGCAGGACCCAGGGCTTCCCCTTCCACTGGTGCTCTTACTAGGATATTCATTGCTACCTATGAGGTCAGAGTCCAGGGTCAGTCCATGTATAGTCTTTAGGTAGTGGCTTAGTCCCTGGAAGCTCTGGTTGCTTGGCATTGTTGTACATATGGGGTCTCGAGCCCCTTCAAGCTCTTCCAGTTCTTTCTCTGATTCCTTCAATAGAGGACCTATTCTCAGTTCAGTGGTTTGCTGCTGGCATTCGCCTCTGTATTTGCTGTATTCTGGCTGTGTCTCTCAGGAGCGATCTACATCCGGCTCCTGTCGGTCTGCACTTCTTTGCTTCATCCATCTTGTCTAATTGGGTGGCTGTATATGTACGGACCACATGTGGGGCAGACTCTGAATGGGTGTTCCTTCTGTCTCTGTTTTAATCTTGAAAGCAGTTTTCATTGGGTAAACATAGTAACTGACTTCTGTGGCCTTTGAGGCAACAGGTGTAGGTGCCTTCTTTTTAAATCTTGAAAGAACTTCGGTATACATGAGTAAGAGAGGAGTCTGATGTTTCAGTTTGTTTACATCAACATCCAATTTAGAACCTGTGACTGCCTCAGCTGCTTTTAAACTAAAACCCTATTTCTGAGGCGTTGGTGTCAGCTGGGTAAGGTTCATAGCCTAATTATCCTTTAAAGCACATGTATATGGTACACTGTCACTATCTTCACACACATCAGAAGAGGGCATCGGATCCCATTACAGATGGTTGTGAGCCACCATGTGGTTGCTGAGATTTGAACTCAGGACCTCTGGAAGAGCAGTCAGTGCTCTTAACCACTGAGCCATCTCCCCAACCCATTCTTTCTCTTTCAGAGTCCTTTCCTTAGAACCTTACCTAGTCATCCAAGTCAGCAACACAGTAAGGTGCTCATCAGCTAATCAGCACAGAGCAAGGCACGAGAGTGTGGCACTGTGGACATTTTAGGCCGATATTTATTAGAGGCCTTGCTGTAGCTCTATAGCTCTCTTGTATCTAGTGATAATTTTAACGATTGGATTAAGGTAGAAAATAATAGCTGTACAGGAAAGTTGTTGAAGCAATGTTTATTTGGATAACATAATGGCGGTGACCTAGAATTCAGGAATCTCTGCTTCCTAAATGTTTCTATTCAGCACCACCATCAGATCATATTAATGTCTTTATTGACAACTCAGGACATCTCAAGTCCAGGAACTAATAGACATCCTTTGTGAAGGAACCGACATACACTTACTTAGTCTTTCCTGACTAGCGGGAAAGAAACTATTAAGTAACATTCATTAGTTTACTCAAATGTGTTCCAAGAATAGTCTCCCATATAATGTGACTGTACACAGTTATTAAGGACGGCATGTTTTACATGGACTGAAGTTAACCTCTGTCTTTCAATTTTTCTCATAGGGATTATTCTCATCCCGAATTAGGTTTATGTTAGACCTAGGATTTTTCAACCAAAATGATGCAAAAAAAAAAAAAAAAAAACCCAACTTGATTGACAGGAGTCTGGATGTGGTGGTTCTAGGCTGGGCACAGTCTTGCTTTGCTGTTGGATCACGTCTGGAGATGTGTAGTCACAACTTGAAGGAGAGGACATCTGCTCCTCAAATTTAGTGGGTGGAAAGTGCTGTTGCTTGTTCGTAGTCCATAACACTGTCCCTCATTTTGAAAAAAGACTGTCTAGCACAAAATGCCGCTAATGCAAAGCAGTTGGTGAACTAAGGCCCATATGTAGAATCTAGGCAATGTAATCAGCATTGGATGGATGCATCGAGAGCCCACCATTCTCTAAACTAAGTTTATCATTTTATTTTCAAAGTTCAGACATCATACATTTTGAATGTTTTCCTGAGATTTCCAGCTCTCTGTTTCAATATAGGACTCTTACCTTGTTATTTGATGAATATAGGACATTGGTTAAATTTTGATTGGCTTCATCAATTGCCCATAGTTCTCAGCACCTTTAACACTTCTAAACCGAACATTTCACAGGGACCAATTGTTCTGTGCTCTGGCTTCTAACAGACTCAGGCTTACCAAAGCTTGAAAATCAGTAAGAGCTTCTGTCCCACTACCATTGATTTTGGCCATAAGTGTATAATATAATATATCTAAATTTAAATTAACAATCATATATATTAATGATTAATTAACTAATCCCAGTATTACTTGAAGGACAAAGGAAAGATGCCTTCTGGTGGCTTAAGGAGGGTGCTGGGAGCCAGTCAGGACTTTGAATCCCAGCTTTACCACTTGTAGTATGACCTTGGTAAAAAAATCAATTAAACCAATATTTATCTCTTATTGAAGATGTGGATAATACTTAAATCTCCTGTGAGCAGGGAGATAAATGCCAGTGAACTAATTAATTTACAAATTATGGGATAGATTGTGAATATGAAGCACTAATTCCCCTCATCTGTAATGGCTTCACATAAATTTGAGACATTGTGGATCGAGGGTTCCAGAGTGAGAAATCCAAATTTAACTCTGGAGAAAACTGTGGGACCAAACTGGAAGCTCAAGTCCTCAGACCGCCAAGTAGATTCTCTTCAGTGTGATGTAAATGTCATTTACCTTTGTACTATCAAAACATAAAACAAAACAAAACAAAAAACAGCAAGCTTTCTGCACATGTGTAAATGTCCCGTAGTTGTAGTTCACAGATACACTGGCAGTCATTAACTAGAATCCTTTGGAATTCGTGTTGATTATGAAGTTGAAAAATAGCTCCCATGGTTTATTAATTTGTATTGCTTAGGCTTACGTATTGTTTATTCTTTATATGTGACTTCCATATCATGATTTCATAAATGTTAATATACAGTTAGATAAATGATGAATAGATAAGATGGATGGATGGATGGATAGATAGATAGATGGATGGATGGATGGATGGATAGATAGATAGATAGATAGATAGATAGATAGATAGATAGATAGATAGATAGATAGATAGATGATAGATAGAGTGAGTAACCAATATAAGGCAGAGTAAAAATTCGGGAAATTCTAAGTTTAGGTGTATTTTCTATCACCCCGCCCCCTTACAGGAGCGCCATGTCATGAGCTCCCCCGTGTGCAGACTCTCCTTTCTTCAGGATTGTCACATCACTGGGATTCTGACCTTCAGCCATGCAAATCTCCACACGTATTTCAAGATATTTTTACTATGTGCCCAGGGGTGGCATCTTACCTCCCCTATCCCATCTTCTCAATGCCAGCAGTAGACCTCAGGCTCCAGTCTCCTAAATTATCAGAGGAATCATCTCAGAGTTTGAAAAGAACCAGGCAGAATAGGGATCTGCACTCAAAATGGAGAGCCATGGTTCAGAGAATGTACGGGCACTGCCAGATTCTTTAACTTGTCCCTATACAGTGTCACCACACATGCCAGTTTTCTATTCTAAGTACACACACACACACACACACACACACACACACACACACATACACACACACACAAGAGAAAAGGCTACCTTGTGTTTTAATTGCTGCTAACACCTTTTGTTCTCTCTGGAGATTGCATGCTATGGTCTAGAAATGTAAGCACCAAACACACCGACATGTACTTCATAAGAGAAATGTTTGACTGGAGGCCTTTGAGGATCCCGCAAACTTTCTTTCTCTTTTGTTTTGTTCTATTCTTTGGTTCCTAGACCTTCATAATGCCCACCAGCATAGGCTGAATAAAATATTTTCACTTGATATAATTTTAATGACCTGATTCATATCTATTGCTTTCATACATATTCATACGAAGACCACATAACCCCCAGAAAAATGGAACTTACGCTGTGAATTGATTAGCGTATTAAGCAATCATATCAGATGCATACAAAGTAATATGCACTCCATTATCTGAAATGACTTTTTAGGCTCAAGCTTTATTTATTTAACAACCTGTATCATACATAACAATTTAAAAACTATTAAAGGTAACTTGCTAGTTAGGGTTCACATAGTGAAAACACCTGTGCAAGAAGGGGAAGCTTACAACATAAAAGTAGTTTATTAGGCTCCCTCTTTCCCATGAAAAGTCTTAGAATTTAAATCCTGCTTTCAGAACAATGCAGAAAAGGAAGCCTTAAATCATCTGACTTGTAACTACTTAGGGAGCCGAAGATCATCTGAAACATGTGACTGCTTCCCAATACGTAGTCTCTCTCACAAAATTTAATCAAAACCTCTGAAGAGCAAACATGTACTGCTCTATACATGAATTCTTGAAAATCAGAGGGTGTATGTGTGTGTGTATGTGTACACATGTATGTGTTTATACACATGTGTGCATGTGTTAATGTGTTAATGGGGGTGGACATGCATGTACATGTGGATGTGCATATATATGGATGTGCCCATGTGTGTGTATGTGGGTGGGGATGGGTATGTGCACATATGTACGTGTACATGTATGTATGTGTACATGCACACATATATGTGCACATGCATGTATGTATGTGGGTGGGGTAGGTATGTGCATAAATGTATGTGTACATGAATGCATGTGTGTGCACATGCATGTATGTGGGTGGGGTGGACATGTGCATTATGTATGTGTGTGGACAAATGTGTCTATGCACATGCATCGTATGTGTATAAATGCATGTATGTATGTATGCGTGAGCAGAATGTAAGTTTACCCCTCAAGCAAAAGCTTCAAGGAAGTGAACAGTTTTCACCGTGTGATTTCAAGTTGCAGGTAGTGGAAATCTCTGAGCCTCACTCTGTTCTTTAAAGGGGAAATGGAGACAGGACACGTTTAATGCCAAGTCTAACCATCCCAGCAATCTTTTCAAGATAGGGCTACTTAAAGCTCTTTAAAGTATGAGATTCCTGCTGCCACCCTCACCACAAAAGAGATCAGAATTCACTTAGCATTCTATCTGCCACCTCCTTTGGATTGTTCTTTTTACCTTTGAAATGTCCGAGTCATTCTGGGATAGCTCCTTATAAGCTGCCACCGTGAGATGACATTTAAAGCGAGTGAAGGAGATCGAGATAACGCTCTCTGTCAACAAACAGCCAGTCGTGCCTAGAACACTGCTATGGGATGCCGTGCTCTGTCTCGCTCTTCTGTGCGTGAGGCAACCCACAAATCATAAATTCTGTTTCACAGAACCACAATATTTACTACCAGAGGAAAATAGATTATTAATTACAGCCAAAGGCTGCTCTGATTAAATATACAATTAATTAGCTATGCTAAGCCCATCCATCCCAGAGCTCCTAATATTTTCAGCCGGATGATTCTTCTAGTACTTTTAATTAAAATTGTTCTAAAAAGCCACAAGTTAGCTGCATGTGCGCTTAAACTGAAGTTCTCTCGGCAGTGTTTCTCTGCTTTCCGTATGCCACATAATTAATCTTTAGTGATTAAATGTACATAAAATCATCAGAGATGCAAAGCAATTTGCGCAGACACGGAACAACGGAGAGCTTCTGCCCGGCCTGTTGCGGGATCGCTTCATCTGCTGAAAATTATTTCAAAAGCATAAAGACGTCAATTGTTTGAAGGAAGGAAGTCTACACAATTTACCCTCTTCCACATTCTTCCAAATCCAGCCAAATAAAATAAACGGTATTAGTACTAAGACATTGTGTGGCAACTTAGGAACACGATGACTCCATTTGCTGATCTATCTATTGTTTTGCCCTGTGTTGTTTCCTTCCTATGGCATCCATAGAGCCTATTAAGGCACTCTCTTCACGAAAGACAAAGTGTGGGTGACAATCCCATAAGGATGCCCCTTCTAGTGCACACAACGTAGACACAGAGTGGCATGGAGAGGAAGCCTGTGTTCCCAAAGTGCTGTTCCCAGTACTATTTGCTACCTAATTGCTCCCGGACAACCCCGAGAGGCGCAGAGCCTTGGGTGGGTGCACATCTGCGTACAGCCCAACTGCCATCTCATTGACTGTGCACTTTGTCCCACCTCCGAGGCTGTCCCGGATAACAAGGTCATGCCACATGTTCTAAGATGGGTCTTGAACAGAGCACCTCGAGGTAGAAGATATTTTAATGTCTCATAGAAAATAGCCTAAGATGCTATTTTAAATAAATTTTAATTTTTGACTTCCACAGCATCCTATCCTTTTAAAAGGTGCATTTCTTTTATGTGTATGTGCTTAGATGTGCGCGTGCGTGTGTGTGTGTGTGTGTGTGTGTGTGTGTGTGTGTCTGTGTGTGTGTGTTTCTAGCACTCACAAAGTCTAGAAGGAGAGGCCAGATTTCCTGAACTAAACTAACAGGGAGTTGAGAGCTGCCCGGTTTGGGTGCTGGGATTAGTGCTCAGGTCCTGTGCGAGAGAAGCACACCCTCTCCATCCCTTCCCTCCTCTAGTAACACAAACTCTTTTGCACACCTATGAGTTTGAGGAAGTTGGAAGGTGGATACTGAGAAGGTCTGAGCTGTGTCTGTCAATGGCTTTGGCACTCTCCATGGATCTGGCCTTTCTATAGTGGGCTCACATCACCTCGCCACCAAGTAGCAGAATGTATTCATGTGGTGGAGTTGACTGTGGGAGATGATGTAAACTTCCTGCCTCTCCTAGGATCATGGCAATTTGTTCAGATTTTGGCCCATCCTTTCAAATTAGTGTGAAATCCCATTCCTCCTGTAGACTCTGGGCTGGAGATACCCCAGGAGAACAGACCAACAGACCATGCTTTCTAGTGTTATATCTCTTGTTCTAAAGCTCTTACATATGCCATATGGTAGTTTATATCCTATATTATATATATATATACATATACATATATGAAGAGGTCTTGGAAAGTATAAAGTTATGTGAAGAGAGTAGGGGAGAGAGGGAGAGATAGATAGATAGATAGATAGATAGATAGATAGATAGATAGATAGGATGAATAGATACATACATATATACATAGATAATAGATAAATAGATACATAGGTACATAGATTTATAGTGAGACAATTTTATACTTAGCCAGGTGGATAATCTTTAAAAGAGCATAGTTTCAGGCTACTAGAAGTAGATATTTTCCAGACATATGTATTTTCTAAAACAATCACTAAAAGTTGGAAGCCTACAAAAGATGTACTTCTCATAGAGTTCATGTATGGTTTTAGGCTCAATTGTTAACTTCTACTGCTCTCTCTCCTGCTCAATGTACACTTAATTGGTCAGAGTGCAAATCACAGGAAGGTTGCCTGGAACAGCTGCTGATGTGGTATGACCCCTAAGAGCAAGATGAACGGGAGCATCTGGGTACCATTTCTCAGTCCTTTCAATGTCCCCTCCCACTTGGACTTGGCCCTGCGGCCCAGCATCAGCCCAGGCACACATCATGTCTCCCCATTTCCTTCCTAGTGATTTCTCTGCTTCCATTCAGCTACTTCTCACCACAGCCTTTGGGGTTACTTCCCCAAACCTAAAGGAGACCATGGGGCTTTCAGAGGAAATGTGTTGAAATCGAATCCCTCAGCATAAGCCATAGAAGACAATGGGGTCCTCATAAGTCTCCTCTCCTGACTTCACCATATCAGAGCCATTCACACAGTCATAGGGGATCTCATGAAATCCTCAGAAGGCTTGCACCTCTGCGCTTTCACACCCACATTCCTTTCCTTTACCATTGCTGTCTGTAAATCTCTTTATTGTCCAGGACCCACTTCCCCTGTCCTAGGAATGGAGTGACCCCACAGCATAGCCATTGATCTCCTCATCTCTTTGTTGCCCCAAGGAACTGTCAATACTGACATTAAAGTCTTTTATTCCAAGCTGTACATCCAAAAACCCATGAATTTCTTGACATGTAATGCTTGAGATCCAAAGGTAAGCCATAAACTAGGCATGATCTTAGAGTATATCTATGTAGATAACGTGCTTTGTCTTTATTTCCCCCCCACTATCCTCTCCTCTAGCCCCACAACCCTCTCTTCTTCACAGCAAGTCTACTTCCAACTTTCAAGTCCTTTTCCCCTTTGATGGGTCAGTGCCTTTAATTAGGTGGCCTACATGAACATGGAGAAGATCTTGAGTAAGGATAGCTTTCCAGTGACCTTTGAGGAATATAACTCACTTCCCCTCAGTAACTACTAACCATGTATAGTTCCTCAGAGAGCGGGAAAACCTCGTGAACTCCTCTCTCATCATGGTAGCATATTCATGGTCACAGTCTTATGCAGGTCTCGTCTAGGTAGTCACCATCACTGTAAATTGTGAACACAGTGATGTGGATTTTGGTGTGGTGGTTGCTTCTGCTGTTGTCTGTCTGTTGGTTGGTTTTTGTTTGTTCTACACAAACATTTGTGTTCTCATTACAAAGGTCAGAGCAAGACTTTTCCTCAAGGGCCATGAGCATGTTTCCTTTTCTTTGGCACAATGAAGAAAATGAATGGCTCTGTCGAAACATTTGATTTTCAGCAGCCTTTTTATGGGTTGTTTCCCTGCAATGATGTTTTGTTCTCCATGAAAACTCTGAGTTGATTTTACTACCATTTCCTTCTTGCTTGTGCCTTCTGCCTTTTCACTCTCAGACCTGTTCCATACCATGCTGTGTCTCCAGCAGGATTTCTATTCAGTTAGAGATAGTTGGACCAGATATGCCAAAGACCCAAGAGAGAGGTTATTAATAACCACCTGTATGAAATGTACATTATCTTAGAAAGTGAAAGGTCAGGGCAAAGTGGTTTTCATCGGTGAAATCCTCTCTGTGGGCTTTCAGCCATTACTCACTGCTTATAGAGCCACTTGAGATATAAAATGTCTTTTTGTAGGAACAAGAGGACTCCTACAATTAGCCAGGAGGCAGCCATCCATCTTTTTAAACAGCTTAGCTTGGAGAAGAATTAGATGCTCAATGATATTCACCAAATGAATTGTTATGACAGTGATAAAGTTATTGATGCCAATTTGGGACTTTTGCCTCTAGGGATGTGTGTGTGCGCATGCGTGTGAACGTCCTCACGCACACCAGAGGGAAAGCAGCAGTTACAGGAGTGAGGATGTGTTCCTCTAAATGTATATAAAAAAATGGGGCTGTAGACGACTCAGCAGTTAAGAGCACTTGTTACTCTTCCAGAAGACCTGAGGTGGATTTTCAGCTTCCATTTGGTAGCTTTATAACCTCTTGTACCTCTGGCTTCAGGCTATTTCATACACTTCTCTGGCCTCAGATGGCACCTACACACAACACACACGGTGCATGTTTTCTCTCTTCCTCCCCTCCCCCTCCTCCTCTCTCCCTCTTCCTCCCCTCCCCTCCTCCTCTCTCCCTCTTCCCCCCCTCTCTCTTTCATGTGCATGTGGGCATGCACGTGCGCGCGCGCGCACACACACACACACACACACACACACACACACACACACACACACCAACTCTTTTAAATCTTATTAAAATGATATGTAAAAATAGAAACAAACTTGGCAGGGGCACTTCACCAGCCAATTCCTTGTAATTACTTGGGACATCGAATTGATTACAGCATAAATCCATTTTTAATTAACAACAAAACAGTCATTTTGGAACATTTCAATCTCACATAATTTTTACTCATCCAAAAGTTCCAGGATGGCAGTTAATTCGGAGACTCTTGATTGGTCAGTGTGCAACAGACAGGGGCTGTTCTTTGCTCAGCTGAATGACCTATGCTCTAGTGAATAGCCCCAGAGCCACGAACATACAGCATTACTAGTGGGACTTAGCACATTGTTTCTAAATGGGAAATCTACGTAATACCCTGGCTTTCCAAGGCACAGGACACACTAGGAAGTAGGAGACCGAAAAACTGGACAAGCCATTGGTTGGGAACGACTGCTGCAAAGTACCACACTCATGGACTCACAGAAGCTATGGCTATCTACACAAAAGCAGTACAAAGCCAAGCCAGTCAGCACCAGGACAGCCAGTAGAGTGGATTGTGAGGTCCCACCCCAAGCTGAGGAGCGATGGCAGTTGTTAGATGCTAAAGGGAAGGGAGTCAAATTTTCCTCAACAGTCTTGTTCTGTTTTGCTTTTCAAGACAGGTTTCTTTGTGTATCCCTGGCTGTCCTAGCACTAGTTCTGTAGACCAGGCTGGCCTCTCGAGCGCTGGGATTAAAAGGCATGTACCACCACAACCAGCAGTAGCAGTTGTATGCATCATTGGTTTCCCATGCTCTAGTGGATGGCCCCACAGCCATGCACATAAGGGCATCACTAATTGAACTCAGTAATGTTGTTCTAAAAAAGAAAAAAGGCACGAAGTTGGGAGGAAGTCAGAGGAGAAAGTGTGGAGTGAACAGGATCTACATATATAGCATATATGAACGAAATTTTTAAAAAGTCCCAAGAAGCACACAAAGAATTCTGAAATATCACTCACTTATTCCCAAATTTTTGACATTACTTAACATTGGCCTTAGCTTCCCCGTCAGGTCATAAAGGTGGACTCCCTGTAGCAAACAAATGTGACTTGCCTTTCAGTGAGAGGGACTGAGAAGGAGGCAAGCTGAGTCCTGAGGCGTTTCTGCTAAGAATACATAATCTGAGTCAAAGAGAAGGAAACACCAGACAAAACCAAACTTGGAGTGGGGGTGATCCTACAAAATAACTAGGCACCAACTCCAGGAGAATTTCAAAACTGCTATATAATCTCAGTAAAACATACGTGTTAGCTTTCCTTCACATTATGACTTTAGCAGTTGTATTTTAGCTGCAAGTAATTTTAACGGTGGGGTTACATCACACAAATACAGGGTTCAGCTCATTTATCTTTCTTTGTTGTTACTGCTTAAATCGGGACTCTTTCAAAGTTGTTGTTTTTTTTTTTTTTTTTTTTTTTTTGACAGAGTATCATTGTATAAAACAGGTCAGATACAAACAATCCTTTTGCAGCAGATTCTGGAGTGCTAACACTGCAAGTTGGGCCACGATGGCCAATCTATCAGGACTACTTCCATTGCTCAGGGTTTTGCATGAACCACAAGACACAGATAATAATTGGAGTAAGATTTAATGATAGGGAAAAAGTGAAGAGATGCTGGCGAGTAACCTAGTAAGAGCAATAACAATCTTTACCTGCTTAATTTGATGTTTAATTGGTAAAGGATGCTTCCGCATATTTATGGGTTACTATGAGGTGCTTTAGTATACACTGCACTGTGGACCAAAGAAAGTGATTCAAGCTAATTAGCACATCAGTTGTGGGATGCACTTGGTTTTGTGTAGTGAGTTCTTTCAGTATCTTCTTAGGGGGACCTGGACATGTGCAATGCATTTCGATCCAGTGTGCCCCATATTGTATTTTGGACAGACTTGGAGAAGGTGACAGATCTGCTCAGACCTGTTGACCTGGAAGGTGAGCCAGGGTGTGAGCAATATGTAGGAAATGCTGGAAGGCGGAAAGCCACACGAGTAGAAGAACGTCTCGTTATTACTGGCGAGCAAGCCATATACAGGATGTGGGAAGCTCCCAATGGAGGCCATGTATAATACTCAGAAAATGTTAAGTCCCAAGTGTGGCTGCATGAAGCTGTGACAACGGAATAGGAAAAGGAGAGAAAGAAGGATTCAAACATATATCAAGGAAAGGATAGAGGAAAAGCAGTCTGAAAGGTGAGGAGGTCCCGACAGGTTTTATAACCACACTTAATAGATCGCTTCATAAACAATCTTAAAAATATCACGATGGACTTCTTAAATCTGAAAGTGAAAGAAAGAGTGAGCATTGCTTGTGTCTAAGAAATTCCGTCAGAGTGAACTGTGGGTAGATCAAGGGCAGCAGGCTGGACCACTCTTGTGATATTATGACCCCAGGTACCAAACACAATAGCTCCCTAGGATTGTCTGTTTGGGGAGTTTGAAGACTGGGTCTTACTAAGTAGCTTAGGCTGACCTAGAGCCTACCGCGATTCTGAATCCTGAGTCATAATTTTGTGAAAGTTTTACTGAATTGCAGGGGATCTCAGTAGGACTATGTATATAGTTTATTTTAACTCACTCGGTTCTGTAGGGTTATCAATGTATAATATGCCTGTCTTAGTGTTCTATTGCTGTGGAGAGACACCGTGGCCACAGCAACTCTTACAGAGGAAAGCATTTAACTGGGCCTGGCTTACAGTTAAGAGGTTGAGTCCATTATTGTCATGGTGGGAAGAATGGTGACATGCAGGCAGACCTGGTGCTGGAAAAGGAGCTAAGAGTTTTATGACAGGAGGAAGACGAGAGAGCCCTGGGCCTGTTTAGGCTTGTGAAACCACAAAGCCCCAGTTCCAGTGACACACCTTCTCCAGGAAGACCACACCTACCCCACCAAGGCCACACCCCCTAATCCTTGTCCAGTAGTGCAACTCTCTAATGACCAAGCATTCAAATACATGAGCCAATGGGAGCCATTCCTATCACACCACCACAGTGTTATACAAGGCATGTACAAGGGAGGACGCCAAAATGTCACAAGTTATAATTTAAGCAATGGTATTTAAAAGGATGGCATACAAGCCCAGAATAGGTAGCACACACTCAGTCATATAAGAGGCCAATGACTATTGGTTTGGTAAGGGATCTGCACCCAACAGACTGCTGCTTTTTTCTGCACAGAAATGCAGAGCGAACAGAGCTGGAGGTCCCCATGTCAGGAGTCCCCATTGTCTGTGACAATCATGTGCCTGAAACATGCGAGTTTCAGAGCTCCCAGGAATCTGTGTCACACTCATACACAAGAAAATGAAGCCACCTCTCTCTTAGTGTCCAGACAAGACAGAAAAAGTTTCAGGCTACTTCTGGGTAAGCCTTCTGCTCATTTTGTCACACAGATAGTTACTACATCATCCTCCAAGAGCTGGACCACTGAACTGTCTCCTCAAGAAGGACACAGAAGAGCACAGCAGATCTTTCAGTCAATGCAGTAATTGATTTAGTAGTTAAATGAATATTGAATATGCACCTACCCAGCACAGATTGTTTTATTCACTGATAACAATTTTTAAAAAAATCAAAGTCAGTCAATGTCTTGGTTAGGGTTTCCACTTCTTTGAAGAGATACCATGACCAAGGCAACTCTTATAAAAGATAACAATTGGGGCTGGCTTACAGGTTCAGAGGTTCAGTCCAGTATCATCATGGTGGTAAGCATGGCAGTGTCCAGGCAGATGTGGTGTTAGAGATGGAACTGAGAGTTCTACATCTTGTTCTGAAGACAAACAGGAGAAGACCAGCTTCCGGGCAGCTAGGAGGAAGATCTCATTGCCCAACCCCAGAGTGACAAACTTCCTCCAACAAGGCCACACTTGCTCCAACAAGGCCACACCTCCTAATAGTGCCACTCCCTGGGCCAAGCAAAACATCTTGCTATGTATGTATCCATGGCCAGCTTCAAACTCACAATCCTGCCTGAGTCTCCAGAGTGCTGGGTGCAGTTATAGGCAAGCATACCCAGCCTTCTTGGATAAGTTTGTACATTCTGACGTCTGAGTTACTTTCACTAGGCTTTTTACTACATAACATATATATCACTTCATGGAATTAACATGCCTAAGTTTGGGGCAAACAGTAGATGCTCAAATTCTTTCAAGCCAATTTGAAAAATTATGTCAGAAGTGTCTTAATGAATATAGATTTAGAGTTATTTTGAGTTATTTCATGCCAGACATTTTAATAGGAATTTAAGTATCACCGCCTATGTCTGAGACATGCTGTATGACCTGTATCATCTGTCTAGTTAGCAAGTAGAGAATTTAATATCAATAGAAGTACTTCACTTTTTAGTCATAGAAAAATAATGAACTCCATCAGTGAGTGATTGTAAAAGGTCCCATAGGCTAACCAGGCAAAGCATCATGATCAAACAAAATTATAACACTCTGGCCTTTTATATTTCAACCTGGAATTGGGTCAGAGCTGTACATAATCTTTGGGAACTATTCTTCTTTTCCTAAGAATTCTGGGTGTTGTTTGTTGTCATTGTTGTTGTTTTGTTTGTTTGCTTATTTGTCTTCTTTTTGATACAGGGCTTCTCTATGCTGCCTTGGCTCTCCTGAAATTTGTTATGTAGTTCAGGGTGGACTCAAATGTACAGAATCCACTGGGTCTCTGTCTTCCAAGGGCTGGCATCAAATAGTGCACTACCATGCCCAACTTTTTAAGTATTCTTACATTTGTTCTCTCTCGGAAGAGGTAGATGCTAAGGAACCTTTATTGAACTTCAGAGGCATGCAGAAGTTGAAACACTTATCAACCCTAGATAGTAATTCTCAAACTGTCCCCTCATCAGAGTAACTCCTTTGGACTCCAAAGTAGGGAGCCTGTTGTTTTCCTGATCTTTAGGAGAATTGTGTATATAATTGGATGTGGAGGAACAATCAGAAAGGGGCAGCTTGTATCCAAGTGGAGGCCGCTGGACCCTGGGAAGTGTCTTGACTGACCAGTTTTTGCAGTGTATCCCTAAGGGTAGATGATCCCATTAAACAGAAACTTTGTCAAGCATTATCCTAATGCAGTTTGCATATGAAAGGCTTCCTGCTTTACTTAAATTCACAGGTTGTTGAAGATTAATTAGCCCATCTGCCACAACAAAAGGATTCACACATCGTTTGCACTGACTGCTGAAAAGTGAATTTTTTTATCTTCTCAAGATTGTGCCACCAATATAATGAAAAAAAAACAATTACTGTTAAAAACACAACTTTTTTTTCAGACATCTAAAAATGTCTATATGTTAATTACAAGCCATCGCTCAGATATGTAATCTTGGGACACTTTCTCGGTGTAGAACGGACTGAAGAAGAATTCCATGCACTTAGACATCAGCATCCCATTGCTCGACACTGGGTAATCAGAATATATACTCAATTCAGTTAAGAAGTCTCACTTGCTCCCAGGCCCCAAGTTAGTCTGTGTGAGCAGAATCCCTTGCCGGTGTCTACTCTGCCTGAGGACAGTCCTCTGCCACCATATATTCTGCATGAGCATAGCCTATCTACAGCTGTCCTGTCTAAGGTTAGCCCCATTCAGCTCTTCAGTGTGCATGAAGATAGCCCCATGCCACTGTTTGTCCTGGACCTTCTATGCTTTCCTCTCTCCCTCCTCTTCATTGCTTGGCTTATCTGGTACCCTACTTTTGCATCATGTGCCTGCTTTCCTACTTCCCTTGAGTCAGATGCCTTACTATTCAGGTCACAGTCTCCCCCTTCTGTAATAGCCAGCCTGTTATCCAGTGTCAGCTAAGCAGACATTTGCAGTTGTGCTGTAATTGAATTGTGATGGCTTTGTTGAAATAGAACCATAGTAGGCTTGAGATGTCCTTATCAAACTTCCAGTTATTGTAGAGAGAGGTGCAATTGTCCGGTTCGCTTTGTGGCACTTGACCTCTTACTCATTCAGTCTCAGAACTCCTTCAACAGAAGTCCTCTTTGCTGCAGGATGCCTTGACTCAAATCACAACTCTTTATGAAATTCCCTTGCATGAGGACTTTGAGGTCTAACCTGTGACTTAGCATTTCTCTTAAATAACGTATTTCCACTAGTTTTGCTTTCCAAGACTCTCTTCCTACTTTTGTCTTCCCCTAAATCAGCCTTCCTATTTTTGCAATGAAAAACATTTACAAGTTTACATGGAGGATACATTACACATAGATAGGTACCTTTCCTGGAAGCCTTCCCTACCTCCACTCTCAAATTTCAAAACAAATAAGCACTGTGCGTTGTCCATACGAAATCATATTTAAGACTGTACCATAGAAGGATCTAGAAGGAAAAGGAAAAGAAGACAGCACAATGAGGAATCAAAACCATAAGGACAGACTCCGAGAGACACCAAATACCCTGATGGTTTAAATACTTGGAAAAAATGTTTACAACTAACTATGTGTTGATTTGCTGCACATTTTTTTTTTACAGAATTAATGTTAAATGTTTTTCAATGTTCTTCCTCCCAGCTATACCTGCAGATAACTGAGCAAGGCAACTGCCAGAGAAGACCTAATTATTCTTTCTTCTGTTGTGAAAGCCGTAATTTATAAAAATGCTGACCTTTCGGAAGGCTAACAATATGTTGATGAACTTCAAGTGAAGTGAAAAGCTGGTGTTTAGTATTAGTAGTCCTCACGGTTTCTAGGAGATCACGTGGGGCATCAGAGCCTTTAAAGGTCAGAGGCTTCTTTACTTTGAGAGATATTAAATGGCTTATGAAAATAGAGGTTACCCACGTGGTAACTGACAGAAAAAGAGCATTGCCCAACAGGCAAGTAAGAGACTTGAGATTACATTGACTGTCCTTTTTAAAGATTATATTTGACAGTCCTTAGAACAACGAATCAAATTTGCATATAAAAGCCATGATTGTGAATGGATAGATTTACTGGCCAGAGACTCAACAGCAAGTGATCTTAGCCTAAAAAGGTTAATATCATTGGTATACACTGAATGTCGCCATGAGAACTTGGGGCCTTTTTTTTTTTGTACCTTAAACCACTTCTTAGTAAATTTTGCATTTCCGTAGTTTTTCTTATAAAGACTAAAGCTCAAAATTAATCATAGCACATAGGTGACACAAGAAATGATTATGGAAGGAAACATTTTAATGTGATATCTATTTGCTTTTAGAGAGTTTTACACATGTATGAAGTGTATTTTAACCAATCCACTCCCTCTTGCCACCAACCAACTTTCCTGGAATCTCCATAATGTATCCTCTATACAACCTCATGTCTTCTTCTGTTTTGGTTTTAACTCACTGAGACCATATGCTGCCCAGGCACACAAGTGAGGGGTCACCCTCTGTAGTGTTGGAAACCTATCAGTGACCACGTCCCCAAAGAAAACTGACTCACCCTCCCCAGCAGCCATGCACTGCCAACAGCTTCTCAGCTAGGGGTGGACTTCCTTGCACCTCCTCTATCTGTGTGGGAATTTTGGTTGGCTTGATCTTGCAAAGGTCTGCTGCTGGTACTAAGCCCAGCCACTTGAGTTTGTGAATACAATGGCCATGTCACATCCAAGAGGAAAGCATTTAACATTGTTCCTTCCCTCTTACATTTGTTATGTCCCTTCTTCTGGGCTGTTTCAAACGCCTTGAAATGGGGGTGGCAGTTATAGCCAAGAACCCAGGCATTTATTCTCAGCACCATACCAGGCATGTGTCTCTTATTAAGTAGTGCTCAGTATGAAAGGAAGCCTCTCTAACCAAGACTGGGAACAGCCCAGTTCTATGGGTCCAAATACAACTATTTAGATGGCAGCTTGACAACCAATACTATTTAGCAGTACAATAATATGTTCCTTCTCAGGGTCTATGACCTCCCGATCTGTTTATAGACTTGTCTCTTTGCGGATCAAGAGCTTAATGTGTTTTAAATTTGTTGAGTATTTTTTTTTCCTTTTCACAAGTTTCAATTGTGCGGTTCCTAGTCTGCAACCTCACATAGCACATTAGATGATCTCTGGAAACTCGGTTCTTAAAGTCATTTATTTTGCTTTGAAGGTCACTAAAACAAATATGAACCCTGAACATAAAATTAGGTTAACACATAAGCAAGACACCCAGCCATGTCAGGGAAAAACTAGATTAATGGTGTCATCTGTTTCCTGCTTGCTGACAGACACACTTTCTACACCAGTAGACTCAAATATATGTCTGAGTCAAGCCTGGGCACACATTTCCTCTTTCCACAGATACCCCTTAAAGCTCCTTCAAAAGGACAAGAGTGCCTGGATTTCACCCTGCCACTGTCAGGTAGAGATTGTTTTTGATGTAAGACTGTCCTATAGGTAACATAGCAACCCATTTCCAGGAGAGGGCAAACAGGTAGGAAGAAGGAAATGGTATAGTAAGAGCGACTTCACTAAACTGAAAGATAAAGGATGGAAGTGAATGGGCAGTTCTTACCTCTGTCCAGACCCTTGAAGCTTCTCACTGATGTTCACTCATCTCCATAATCTGAAAATCATAAATATGGACCGCACCAAGCCACATGGAGGACAGCAGTGTTCATCACAGAGCTGGGACTGTACTCTGCCCTGCTAGTCTCTGTTTAGGATTCTTTATCCATCCTCAGAGAGATAGTGATGGCCCTAGCCCTGGAGCACAGCCAACCAGAACAAGCTCAAGGAATAAATGAATTACTGTCTACGTAAATGTCCTGTGTCCACCTATCCTATATGCCCAAGTTAAGTACCCCAAGGTTGTGTCAGTGAAATTTTAGGGTCATTTTTTCAAGTTTGGTCCACAGGGACAAGAATCAGAATGTGAACGTGCAGATTGGTAAATGCACGAATACTGCTGAGAACCACCACACCTCGTGACCCAACAACCGAGCTGCAATGTGTTTTGCTGGTGTGGAAACTTAATTGCTCATTTTTGAGGGCACATTAACTCTTTCAGGGTCCATTGAGAAAACAGATCATTAAGCTTTTCTCTGGATGCCATGGCCGTGTCATCTGGCATTGTATCACGTACCCTTTGCATGTGTTCTGAGCACACACACTTTCTTTGTCTACTCCGGGAGAGAGAATGTGCTCATTTGAATGTCAACAATTATTCCACAGCCAATGTGACTTCCTCTCCTGCTGAGGACTCCTGGCTTGTTAAGAGTTTGCCAACTCACGGCAATTGCCACTGCTTTATCAACAGGCTAGTGGCTTAGATGTCTAGAGATGACACCGTTTCCAGGGCATTTGGGACAGTATTTTGCATCTTCATATCTGCGAGAACCAAGATTAATTAACTTCAGATAATTCTGCACTCTAGAGACATTTATTTAAAAAACTCCACTCATTGAGTATGTCATCAGGACATACTTGAGGGCAACAGTTTGACCCTGTTAGCAGTTTGAAAGAGAGGCAAAAGTTTGGGTGCTATAAACAGTGGGGGGGGCATTGCTGGCCCTTAGACAAAAGAATAACCCTTCCCCATTGTAAATGGAAATGGTTCTGTCACTGTTGGGGGACTACAATGGAAAAGGGAAGACAGTTCACCCATGCTCTATGTCTGAGGCCACCTTAAAGACTTAGACACTGAAATGAGTGAGGCTCTAGAAGGGCATGGAGTCCTCATTCAAGGGGATTTAGATTAATATTCATTTCAAGCATGATTGAGTCATCTGGAATTTTATCGAAACCCTCGTTGTGACTCAGCAAATCCAAGGTAGATCCAGTGGCTCTGCGTGTCACCAGACCTGGTGGTGATGTTGATGACACTGACTGATTTACTAATGCTGAAATGCGATGGTTTTAATCAAGCATTTAAAAACATGCTCTTGGATAAACATGAGTATTAAGAAATTGGACAATATCCTGAAAAAGTAAACTTTGATTTTTAGTTAAGTACTAAAAATATCATAAAATGTTGATAACTTTTTCAGTGTTGTGTGCATACATATGCAATATTTCTACCTACCTGAAGATTTGGGGCAACGTTTTGTAACTCAGTGTTAAATGATTAAAACTTTATTCATAATTCTGATGGCGTCTTGTTAATTAATTCCAGGTGCTTCGTAATGACATAAAAGTGTTGTCTACTAAATTGTTGCTTCCTTATGTTGGCAGATAGTTCAACAAATGTTAATGACTTGTGAAATATTCATAAAAACAATTTATATGAGCACTGGCCAGTCTGTCCGGACACCTTTCTGTTCTTTACATGACATGGGCACTACCCTTGTGTCTTCATAGGTCAATGGCAAGGATCTCTCGAAGGCCACCCATGAAGAGGCAGTGGAAGCTTTCCGAACCGCCAAGGAGCCCATAGTGGTACAGGTGTTAAGGCGGACTCCCCTCAGCCGACCACCATACGGCATGGCCCCGGAAGTACAGCTCATGAATGCCAGCACACAGACAGACATCACTTTTGAACACATTATGGCCCTGGCAAAGCTTCGACCACTCACCCCTCCGGTGCCAGACACCTGTCCGTTTTTGCTTTCAGACAGGTATGTATGCCTCTCTTCTTTCTCCTAAAGCCCTTTGTTTGTTGTTCACTATTGAAAGTAGGCATTAGAAAGAGTCAGACACCCCAGAAGTCGGCAGTTTCAGGCACATGCTCCCAAGTCTGGAAATATTTCCACACTGCGTGTGCTCTCAATTAGTTCTCAGTTGTTCGTGCTGCCACCCTCCTGGCTATCCAGTTAGCTGAACTCTAGAATCAGACTTTCCAAGGTACAGTAAAAAGTCTGGCTCTGTTCAGCTACTCTTCCTCTCTCTACCCTTCAAGGCTCAGAATACTACTCAGGGAAATTACTTTTTTTTTTTTTTTTGGTTCTTTTTTTCGGAGCTGGGGACCGAACCCAGGGCCTTGCGCTTCCTAGGTAAGCGCTCTACCACTGAGCTAAATCCCCAGCCCCGGGAAATTACTTTTTTACCAAAACTGCCAAAATGCCTCATTGAGGCTCAGGGGACGGTGACTTGCTGGCACCATGTTCTCCAATGTGAGTCACCTCTCTCTCTCTTTCTTGCTTTTCCTGTCTTTACAAAAGAATCTAGGAAATTGATTTAATTCAACTCCAATTCTCCAAAGAAACCAATTACCAGCTATAGTGAGATGCAAACAAAGGTCCTGGCTTTCACAGAGTAAACACAGCACTCTAAAATAAGCAGCAATTAAAAGAGTTTTTCCTCCCAATTTTACAAAATGTGAAGGTGGGGTATTTTATTTAAATAATGTACCTGTCTGGTTTTGGACCCACATGGTTTGTTCTCTGCGTTAAGTAATTTTCCCACATTGTGTAGAGTGTGCTTCATAAAAGCCATGCTCCCCTTGCCTGCATTTTCACTGCTCTTTCTACTCTAGTTTCTAATTGTATGAGACCCATGTTACTGTGCCCAGTCTCAGACTCTGAGACTGCTTCAGAGGGTCTCAGGTACACAATGGACTCACCTGGGAGCCACAAGGAACACTAGAGGAGCCTCAGTTGGGTCTCTAGCCAATTAAATCAGAAATTTTAGAGTGGACTCAAGCAAGAACAATTTCTCAAACACTCCTCGAGGCAATTCTAATGTGCAAGCAAGATTCTGAAAGTGCCCTTTGAGACCTCTGCCTGCAAGAGGGCATACACTGGGTGTTTGTGTGTCGTGTGTTCAGTGCCCCCGCTACACAATGAGTGGCCCATCTATCAGGCACAGGAGTCAGTTTGAGAAAGGAAAGTATGAACAGATATAAAGCCAGTATCTCCGAGCATTTATATTCTGGAATGGAAATGAACAACTAGTAGACAAATAGTAGTGAACAAATCAATGAGATTCATGAGTACATCCTGATGTGGAGTAGCCTTGCAGAAAATGCTTTCTTGAAGGAGCAGAAATTAACTTCTATGAATATTCATAGGAGGAAATATGGAGACAAAGTTTGGAGCAGAAACTGAAAGAATGGCCGTTCAGAGCCTACCCCACCTGGGGATCCAACCCATATATATACAACCACCAAACCCAGTCACTGTTGTTGATGCCAAGAAGTGATGCTGACAGGAGCCTGATATAGTTGTCTCCTGAGAGGCTCTGCCGGAGTCTGACAAAGACAAAGGCAGATGCTCGAAACCAACCATTGAACTGAGAACAGAGTCCCCATTAGAGGAGTTAGAGAAAGGATTGAAGGAAATGAAGGGGCTTGCAATCCCATAAGAACAATAATGCCAACCAAACAGAGCTCCCAGGGACTAAACCACCATCCAAAGACTACACATGGACAGACCCATGGCTCCAGCTGCATATTTAGCAGAGGATGGCCTTGTTGGGCACCAAAGGATGAAGAAGCCCTTGGTCCTGCCAAGGCTGGACCCCCCAATGTAGGGGAATTCAGGGCAGGGAGGCAGGAATGGGTAGATGGTTGGGTGGGGGAAAGGGGATAACATTTGAAGTGTAAATAAAAAATATCCGATAAAAGAAAAAGGAAGCTAATTTCTATTATCTAATGTTTGTGTAATATCCCAATGGTTTTACATTACTGCCTCATTGAGTCCTCCCAGCAGCCTTAGGACAGAGTGTCTTTACTATAACCATCCTGGTGTTGCAGATGAGGAAACAGACACACGCAGAGGTCCTCACACAGCAGGTTCAGAGTCTGGCTTCTAAGGTTAGCATTCCTTATTTCATGGGTGGAGATGCTTTCCCCGAGTCCCACAGCCCTGAGCTTTGCTCTAGTATCTCTGTCCATACCAGGTGACCCCACCGTGTCCATATCTTCCTCTTAATATTTTCTTATACTGGAGTTGCCACTCTGTTGCTTTCCCCACTTAATAAGACAAGAATTGGATTTTGTGCATGAGCATATTTCCGGCACTTGGCACAGAGCCCGCATTTGGTAGGCACTCGGGAAATGGTAGTGGCAATGACTAAAGTTTCTCTTATGGCCATGTTGTTCCCTTCTTACTACCTGAAGGGCCAGGGGGAACACATCGATGCCTAGACAGAGAATCGCCCCCTCTTTGCATAAGAAGGGGAGTGTACTCACCCGGTAGACAATCAGCCAGGATGCTACATCGTTCTGCTTTTGCTATTTGGGCTCACATTGCTTAACTTTAGCAGAGTAGCAGCCGTAGCAGTAATAAAAAGATATCGGCAAGAACTTACTTCTTATCTCGTAAGAGGACATCGGCATAGGCCTCAGCTTTTAGGAGAGAACTATCCATACTAACTGAACTTACTAAATGTCCACAACGCCAGAGGGCTGTGACCAGGAATGTATTATTTTATGATTAATGTGTATGCCCTTTATCAAATGGTAGAGTTTGGTTATGAGAGACAATGGTGGGATAGAATCTTGGGAAACAGCCAGGGATATGTGGATATTTTATAGTCTGAAAAATATGTGCTTCTGAAAATGCGATTAACAGCCAGTTTGGATTGGTAGTCTTGCACCATAGTGCATCCCTCTGAGTAGGTTACAACACTAAATAAAACACACAGGTGTTGGCACACTTGGTGCAATGGAAGCAGGCCAGAGAGTGCCTGGGAAGCATCATGGACTACAGGAAAATCCTCACTGCTCTCATAACCAAAATGGAACTAGAACCCAGAGTCTTCCCTTTATCCCTTTGAACACAGAGGGGTTTCACCCAAGAGAGAGAGAAAAGAGAAGAGAGAGAAAAGCAAGTTCTTCTATTGAACTCAGAATCCCTTAACTAACAGATTTACTCCAAAGCAGAAAGGAGTAGGGTGGAATTCTAAAGTCCGCTGTAATCGTGAGAGCGGTCCCTGGGATCCACTGTTACCTGTTGCTGTATTCCTCCACAGCTGTCATTCCCTGCATCCGATGGAGCGTGCATTTTATGAAGACCATGAGTACGTTTCCAGCTTGCCCGCTGATGCAGACAGAGCAGAAGACTTTGAATACGAGGCAAGACCATTTCCTTTCACGGTTCTGCATGAAGTTATGGTTGAGGGGTTTTGCACAGCAAAGAAATTTATTCACTCTCCAAAATAGCACATCTATTATACGCCTATGATCAGATCTTTTGAGTAGTTTGGCATTAATTATTTGTCTATCATATTTTAAGAAAGTTGCAAAATATTTGTACAGCATCAGGTTGAAAGCAATTTGTTTATAACATATATATCCATATATATCCATATATATGTATATATATATGTATATATATATATATATATATATATATAGAGAGAGAGAGAGAGAGAGAGAGAGAGAGAGAGAGATAGCCTGGTATTGATTGGTAAAATTAATTTAATTTAATTATATTCTCTTTCACAACCCTATTTTCTCTGTATTATGATTCATCTGTGGCCTGGAAAGAGCATTTTCCTGACTGTTTTAGGAACAGAAATACTGTTCAATACTTATTAATCTGCTTAGCCTTCGCACTGCACCTTAGGCAAACTATGTGCAGCCTGTAACACTTCCCAAGGCCCACCTAACAATCACTTAAAACATTTCACAAAAGTTTGGGGCTTATCCTGATATATTTTTTTCACTTCTGCGGTTTGTAAATCTTGGATTTGGTGTGCTTTGACATTTGGAAACGCAGTAGATTGAGGCGGAGGAGGCGCGGTTTTCTGCCCTTTAACGCCTCAGATGATGTCATACAAGTTCAGCAAAGTGTTCTTTCCATTTTACGAGCAGGAAATCCTGCAGTCTTCACCCTTAGGAGGCTCTAAAATCAAATAAGGCCAACTCAGTGGAGCTCACCTAAAGCAAACAGACGTTTATTTGAAATCTTCCCTCTGCAAAAGTCATCACTGGTGGTTGTGGAAGTCATTATTTCCCTGCACCTGGGGCTCAGAAGAGGTGCAGTGACACCTGATATCCGAGCTTTGTCATTGTCGTTTGTGTTGAAGTTTTATCTCCTCCTCTCCCTTAAAGAACAATTTTAGAAACTTGTTCACACACAGGCATGCACTAAGGCGCCCGATACATTTCATTTAGTCACAAAGAAAAATGACAGCCTCGTGTCACCTGATTTTTAGTAAAACTGTTTTCAGTTAATGCGTAAGGCTTTAGGAGCTGGAATTCCTACATGGCTGCAGATTTCCATTTAGTGCGTGTCTTACAGCTTTATGAAAACAGGACAAATATTTTGGGTGGGTCTGGGAGGAAGCAAGGCAAGTTAACAGCAAAGAATCGTTTAATTAATCAGTATGTCATTGACATCCCATAGTAGGGACACATCCTTCTAATACTCTAGAGCTCGCTGGGGCTGGACTCGCACTTTGGTCAGTATCTATCCTTAGTAGATGCCAATATCAAGATGATGCCATTGCTAAATGTTCAGAAGAGCTCTCCACTGTCTTGTAATCTCAACTAATCACACCATCATCGTTGCCGTCAATTTGCTATCAACTGTGATTTTTGTTGCCTAAGGTACCTTTCTGAATGAGTGAAGTAAAGAGCCTTCTTATGAAATTTAAATAAGGAAGCAGAACATTTACCAGTCTTCAGCCCTGAAAACACATACACATGAGAGCATCGTGCATGGTTATTAGACAGGTGGAGACACAAGCAAATCCCTGAAGGATACGTCACCTATTCAGCAGAAAATAGGTGTTCTTCACCTTGCTATGGCAACACACAGGAGTGGCACACAGCAGCCCTAGTGGCCTAATATCTACCTCACGTATTGCCATTACCAGAGCCTGTCCAGCACACAGCTTTCAAGGAGGAGGGTCAGATCTACAGATGCTAATCCTGTCTTCATGTTTCCCATGTTCAAAATGAAAGCAGACACATGCTGTGTTTCTGTTACCAGCTGAGATGTCCTAAGTATCTCTAAGGTTTCATTATCATATATACACCTATATATGTATATACGTATACATATACATATATGTATGTACATCTATATAGATGTATATGCCTTATATGTCTGACAGTGAGATGGATATAACTTTTAGGAATGAGCTTCATTTGCTACTTACAGAAGACAGATTCCATGATCAGAGAGAGGACTCCAGTTCAGAATGAGAGCGTTGTTCATTCTTTTCCTTAACAGGGCATACACATCACTCTGGCAAAGATCCAGGGACAGACCATGCACGTACACACACACACACACACACACACACACACACACACACACACACACACGCACACACACACACACACATTTGTCCTCAAGAACTCAATCAACACAACTAAGTATGAACTCAGTGGATGCTCTGTCCTTCTGTCTCAGTGTAGCTTAATTTCTAGAGAAGAAAGCTGGACAACGAACACAACACATGGATACAGCCTTTCTAGTGAAGGCTGCAAGTAAGAGAAGGTGAGGCAAAGTGAGAGGGTGCCGTGTGGAGTGGCCTTATACCTTGGCTCTGAGATGCAGTTGCTGGAGCTGAGCATGGCCTTGTGATGCTCCATGCAAGAACACCCTGGCTGTGGCATGGGTGTGGCAAGGGAGGAGCAAAGCATTCATCCTGGAAGCCAGTTGAAAGGGGGAGGTGGCTTATATGTGATTAGCTAGAGATGGGGCGGGGCACAGTTTATGAGGATAATGTCTAAGCAACACTGAGGCTAGGTCTATGTATCTGTGTGCCTTACCTCAGAGCTGTCAAACAATTTGCAGTGTAGTATTTTTTTTTCTCCTGCCTTTTAAAAAAACAGGATAGGATAAAACCTGCTGAGTCATAGCTGCTGGCCTCTCTTGGAACAATCATAATAGATGCCCTCTCTGAAGTTCTCAGGATTGTGCTGGCTCCAACGGAGAGCATACGAGTCTCTAGACAAGGCTTTACAGACCAACTTACGACCGACTCAGAAGCAGGGATGGTTATGTATCTAATCAGTGCATATGTGGAGATTTTAGTACATGATTTATTGCCCCAGTAGAACAGAACCCATCTATTTTATGAACACGCATATGGGCTGTATTAAACATGCAGATCTTTACAAAATGATAGACTCACAGCCTCCCTTAGAGCTTACATGGATAGCGAATGATTTTTTTCTTGAAGATGCTGTAGACCATGTGTCATCGTTATGGTGACCCTACTGTGTTAGGGAATCTCTATAGAATGTTAATGACACCCACACCTCACCATGTACTGTGTTAGGGATCTCTATAGAATGTTAATGACACCCACACCTTACCATGACCTATTGCTACTTTCCCCAAGAAAAATATTCGACTGGGTTTAAGATTCCCCCACTGTAGTTAAGAACATCTCTTCAGAGGACCAGTCCTTGAAATTTGTTCGTTCTCGTTCTCTCTCTCTCTCTCTCTCTCTCTCTCTCTCTCTCTCTCTCTCTCTCTCTCTGTGTGTGTGTGTGTGGGGGGGGGGTAAAACAAACAAACAAAAGTACCCACTGCACTTGTCCTCTAATTAAAAAAATCTTTTTTTTTAAATTTTATTTTTGAGGGGATGAATTTAAACACTGTACCTATTTTAAGAGTTTAAGGGCTTCCTGACAGAGTGCCACAGAGGACTGAGCTTCTGTTCTTTATTTTCCTGTTCATTTTTCCCCTAGAGCAAGCCAAGGTTGAAATAAATCATAAATAGCCCTTAGCAAGTCAGAAGCAGGTCTCAAATCCAGCCTCCACCAGAAATAATTTACAGGATAGCCTCCAAGAAATATAGCGTTCTCCATCTAACTTCTAACAAAGACGTGCTTGCTTCTGCCCGCTGCAGGGAGGAAGCTGCTTTTCATTGCTCTTTCATTGTGTTTTGGTTTTGTAGGACTTGTCATTAAATCTCAAAAGTCCAGGCTGGTGGGAGAGTCAGAAATACCTAAAACTTTAGTAATACTACATGTCTCATTGCAACACAAGGGAAAAACAATCAATCAACGGTTTCAGACTTTCGGGTGTTTATAATTTAGCTGTGCTAATTGAAACCACTTATATCTTCCCCCTAAGATCAAGAAGTAACATGCACCCGAGCCTGAGTTGAGTGTTCGCCCCATGAATGTCATAGAACAGAAGCAAGAGGGATTGTAAAATTTATTTAAACTGATATTAAAAGTGTAAAGGAGATGCCACATGTTCATGTGCATGGTAACTGAAAGTTGAAACACCTTGGCCAGTGTATAAAAATAAGGAGTTGGGGGAGGCAGATAGGGTGGTTGGGAAGGGGTAACACCCTTATAGAAGAAGGGGAGTGGGATGGGATAGAGGATTTATGGCTGGGAAACCAGGAAAGGGAATAACATTTGAAATGTAAATAAAAAGAATAAGCATTTGGCATATTAATTAGCTTCCCCTTGGCAAGACTTACACAAAACAAAAGGAAACCCTTGCACTTGGTGTCCTTGTGCAAAATGTGATACTTGGTGCTAGACAGATGCAGAGTATCTGTGAGAATTTAAGCTTATCATATTTCCCTCACAGTTAAATAATAGAGTTATGAGGTATGCAGAATCCTCTCAAACACACACAGACAAACACACACAGGCACATACATGGCGACACACACACATACTCACATGCCTACAAAACAGGAATATAACTTATTAGATACCAGTCACACTTTTGAACAGTTTCATAGTTTGCAAGGTTGCCTCAGAGAAGTCTCTCCTGCTTACTGTGTAGAGCACTGAGTGCTTTTCTATGTGAAAGAGGAAACTCTGTCTTGCTTATCCATCCCATCATGGCGTCTTTCTCAGAGTGAGGCCTCAGTAAACATTTCATGATGGAATAAATGAGGCTTCTCAAGGCCCATAGCTGTCTGTATGGAGCAGCTTCTGGGGGGATGAGACCCATTCCCCTTTTCTGTCTGTAAGAGAGATTTAACAGAAGCAGGGCCACCATGCAATGGCCAGAATGTCCTCCCCATTTCCAGCACGTGTTCTTAGAGTCATTTGTTTTTAGACTAATATCAGTTCTGTTTCCATAAGTATTTCTAAGGAGGGGACGAAATGGAGAAAGCCAAAAAAATGATAATAATAAAATTAAAATTAAAAGTATAGCTCTTATCTACATTAACTATTGTTATATACATTTATAAAGCTTATACTCAGTATGAATTTCAATTTTGGAATTTGTATGTGTGTGCGAATTGTAGGCATCTGGTCACTCATGTAGGGTTCCATGTGCACGAAAGTGTTGTGTTCATGCATGTGGAAGTGTGAGGTTGTTGTTGGGAGCTGTGGCTTTCTCTCTACATTATTATTCAAGGCAGGGTCTCTCAGTTGAACTCAGAGCTTGTAAAACAGCTAGTCTGGCTTGTCAGCTTGAGCCAGTGGTCCCCTGTCTCTACCTTCCACGTGCTTGGATTATAGGTGGGCAGCCATGCCTTATCTGATACTTATGAGGGATCTGGAGATCTGAACTTGGATCCTTACACTTGTACAGTAAGCACTTTAACACCTGAGCCATCTCTTCTGCCCAAATTTGACATGTACTTTAACCCACCTCTGTGCCTCCCTCATAACTTCTACATGAGGTGCTCCTTCAACATGAGTGAAATAGCAAACCAAAGAGTGGGCTAACGCCACACATTCATGGGAGCTGTTAATGAACCAATGCCGAAAGGTGCCAGTTTGGATCTGAAGCATTATGGATCGAGAGGCCGTTAGGAGGACTATCTGTGTGTTCTAGTAGATCGTAGAGCAGAGGGGAAATAGGACAGAGAACATGAAGAGTTCCATACTCCGAACTCTTAGCTCACTTGGGATGTATCTCTTACCAGCTTCTTCTTCTCCACTTGTCAGCCATCTTTCATAGACATGCAAGAAATATCTAAAATAGTTTTAAACCACTGACTACACAGGAAGAAAATAATAATCAACCTTTTAGAGAAGTACCCTTAGTAAGAGTCAGGCTATGGAAATGATTTTAATTTGAACCCTAATCTAGATGAAGTATGAAAACATTTTTAAGACTTGAACATGAAAGGCAATACATTAGTGTGTCCATGGGGAGTTGGCTCCTATGGGTGCCTATTACTGGTCTTCTGTGCCTGCTATTTTCTTAACTATGTCTGCTTAAATCTTGAAGACCAGTGACTTGTCATATATTGTAACTTGTACGTTTAGGCTCCGTGACACATCTTTCCTTCCTACAACTGCAGATTCTTGGCCTGAGATGTCATACTGTCTCTAGGTGAGGCTCTGGTCTCAGACAGCCAAGTCCTTTGCCTCTGTAGTCATCAGTAAAGATGTCAGACCAAATGTAATTTCTCTGTACTTCTGCTGGATTGTTGGCTATTCACCATCTTGATCGAACGCCCAACTTCGTTTGAATACTCTCATGATCCTATCTCTCTAGGTATGAGGAGCACAAGACTCCTCAGGTCAACAGTACTCAAAGAAAGGTGTGGGCTTTCCATACTTCATGACTTTGGTCATGGAATTCTTCATCTCTGGATTCCCCTTCTGATAATTCTCTACCATTGACTCAAGATGGTGCCAACCATCACTCCTTCCGGGGCAATTCACTGTGTTCTCCTCACTTAGAACTCCATCTTTCCCACCAGAGTTTTGGTACCTCATTCTGTAATTGGTTTCTGCTCTTTATTTTCTGCCCTAAGTTCCAGCCATATGTAATTATTTCTTGTCTTTTGTTTTGTGAGACCTTGTCTCAGTCTAGCTAGCTACTGTTGGCCTCAATTCCTAATTCTCCTGCTTCAACCCTTTACAATTCTACAATTCTTTACAGTTCTACAATTACAGGCACATACTACATGTCTGTATTCTTCCTGAATAATCAATCTCGTGTTGGGATAAGTTCTGGTGGTTTTATTTAATATCAATTTATTTTAGTTTATGCTATGTATGTGTGTGTGTGCCTGAGTGTATATTTGCATACCACATGTGTACGTAAGTCCTCAGGGATCAGAATTGCTGTCTGATGCCCTGGAACTGGAGTTGCAGCAGGTCATGAGCCACCATGTGAGTGTCGGGAAGTCCATCAAACAGTGCTGAGTCTAGCAGGAGGGAGGAGAAGTAAGAGAATGAAATACAATATGACTAAGAGTAGCAATGTGAAATACTGTGAAAGGCTTTTTTCCCCCCTCACAACACTTCAGCTAATCTTACAATCAAAATAAACATAATTGAGCACGGGTTTTTGCCAGGGAGTAACTGAAGAATCGTTGTCACCATTTTCGTAAGAAAGGTAGTTTCACAAGAGACATTAAAACTGATAAACTGGGCAAAATTGATGTTCTTGTTCATATAGGTGAGAAATGACAGGGTCCAGTGTCACTAGGACCACATGTCCTGGTTCCTCCTTCTCTGTCCTGGTATGTGACTGTCTTTTACATTCAGATGAATCTGTTGACCAATAATTTGTAAGGCTGCTTTAATTTTCATATCTGTCAAACTTTAATTAGGGTTGACAGTTTAGAATCACATGTAATACAATCTTAATAGTTCAGGCAGAAGCAACTCAGCACTTTGTAATTTCAACACCCATGTTTATTAAATCGAATCATTTTTCTAAATTGTGCTAGCCTACTAGGAACAAGAAGTCTTCCTTCAAGCGTGATTATGAAATGAGGCTGCAGGTTGAGAAGTCATCAGAGTTATTGTAATTCCTTGAGCTGTCTTGCAGAATAAAATGAGATTAGCATTGCTGTTGATTGGGTTATTTTATTTTATAAAACAAACATGAAGCAAATCTACGTTTCACCTCACTGATTATAACAGCGCTCAGCCTTATTTGGAAAGCAAACAGTGAGAGCAAATTGAACCTTCCAAGTTAGTTATTCAACAAGGTAACCATGGACACATGCACTACACCAAGAGTCTAGCTATAAGACGAAGATTCCGTACACCACCTGTATAAATGATATCTAAGTGCCAATGCGCTCTTTGTGTTTGAAGACACTCACTTACACATACAGAGGATTGCCTTGGATTCGTTAAAGGTATCAGTGAAAGGTTGTGTTTAAGGTGAATATTTGCATATCACCTTTTCCCCCATTGACTTCTTAAGTGCGCCACAACAGTGGAAAAATGAAAATTGCCTTCCCTGATGGGTGAAGCAAGTGTACCGGGATTCTACTTTGAGATGGTATTGGATCTGTAGAAGGGAAATATGAAGCAGTATGGACATGGGGCTAACTCCATTTCATACACAGACCTTGGGAGTAATGTCATGAAATGCCATGTCCCACATGGGAGCTTCTCAGGGACATCTAGGACTGTGGCCTCATTTGTCAGCTCCTGCTTCTCAGTCGTCAACAGCTGCTGCCATAAGCAACATGAGACAGATACATGGTCAAATCATTTCAATTTTTGCAGGGTCTTAACCTTACTAGCAGCTCGGTCTATACTGTATGAGTTTTTATAGGATGAGCACAGCACTCTCAGGAATGCACACCCTGCGTTCAGTCCTGTACCACATCAACTGGGAGGAAACCGCATCCCTCTCCATGCTGTATCTAATTTCAGATTTAGGTTCAGAGCACTTTTATGCACAATTCATATACATTTGCTAATTTCAGATAGCTGGTATAGTCTGTAAAGATTACAAAGCAATATCCACCTACATACGACACTCAGATATTTAACTAAAAATATATAGAAAGCAAATTTAGTTTGGATTCTTTTTTCCCTACCATACTACATGGTCTTGGAGATGAATATTGAAACCCTCAGGCAGTGTGACTTGCCTGTGTATTCTAGTTCCTCACCTCCTTCCTGCAGAACATAAGCTGTTGACTAAGGCCCTGGTCTGTGTTTGGTTAGCAGTGTTCGTTGTATATTAAGTAAAGACGTATAATGCATTCTATACTAACAAAAGGCGTATCATTAGCCAAGGATTATATCACCTACCCGTGTCCAGTAGAGGCCGCAAATACAAACTATTACTTCTGTCATCTGTATCTGTGCCACCTGAGACACACACAGCATCCTATGCGTGACATAGGCTCCTATGTGTGACATAGGCTCCCATGTGTGACATAGGCTCCCATGTGTGACATAGGCTCCCATTTGTGACATAGCATCCTATGTGTGACATACCATTCTATATGTAACATACCATCCTATGTCCCTCTTCAGTGTGCATGACCTTCTTGTTACTATGGTTACTATTGTGCTGTGTATTTATCTTATTCCTACTTAATACATAAACCTTTGTCTATGATTCAGAATTGCCTTCATGGGAAGAAGTTTTTCTGAAGTGAAATTCATATATCATTGCTAATTATTAGCTAACTCTTGTGTGTGTGTGTATACACACACACACACACACACACACACACAAAGGTCTTTCAAAATACACTGGGTTCTATTCTCACAAGTAACATGTAAGATAGTATCACTAATAGTCAGCAGCTTTCTTTCCTTTTTATCATGTAATTTTTAACCTTTAAGAGAATGATAGGAAAATATTGGTGGAAGGAAATGAGTGGTGGTAGCCTGGGAGAACCAGTGGTCTGTTGCACATTGGAGGACTCTAGGTGCCATGCATGGTATAGTTCAAGAACCTAGAAAATCCATCACAAGTAATGAAATACCTGAGGAGATAAATAGGATTGCCCTTATTTGAGTATTACACAGTATGTATGCATAATTGAAACAGTACATGGTACTCCAAAATGTGTAAAATCTGTGTCAACTAAAACATTAAAATTAAATTTTAATGATTCTTGAATTAAATATTAACTTTATGAAACTAACACTCCTATCAGTGTAGCGAGTGGGATTAACATTATAGATAATGTTTTCATGTACCTACTTCCAAATTAGCTGTATATGAAAATTTGAGCCCACAATGCATGGCTGATTAGAACCCTGTGATGAATAGCAGTGAGCTCTCATTTTCAAAATACGAAGGCATTTCAAGTGAAACCAAGGGTCGCTGCCATTAAGTGCTTTTGCTTCCCCAATCTACCCACCTACCTAGTGTTATTTAGTAATTGCTTCAATAGGTTTGTAACTTAGTACCAGCATTTACTAGTTTGGTAGACTCCCTGGATACTTGGTTCTTCAAGATCTCTCATCGTTGTTGTTGTCACCACCACCACCACCACCACCACCATCATCATTACCACCACCACCATCACCACCATCATCATCACCACCACCACCACCATCATCATCATCACCACCACCACCACCATCACCATCATCATCATCACCACCACCACCACCACCATCACCATCATCATCATCACCACCACCACCATCACCCTCATCATCATCATCACCACCACCACCACCACCACCACCACCACCACCACCACCACCATCATCATCATCATCATCATCATCATCATCATCATCAGTATTTCTAGGTTAAGTAGCCCATGCTAGAGAGTTGATTGTAGCTCTGATTTCTTCCTGCCTTTCACTTCATTGTTGGGAAGGCACCTCAGTTCTGTCTGGAACATCTTTCCAGGCAGCCCACATGCTCCCTGTGAGGTGGCAGCCTCCTCCTGTCTTCCTGCTTTGTCTCTACTTCATGCCATCCCAGGTTGCTGAGAACTCTCCTGCCATTCTCTTCGCTTCTAGTAGCACTGCTGGGTGCTTTCTGCTACAGGAATAATGAGGACCATGTGGTGGTTGCCCAGAGTCTGTGTGTACACCCTGAAGAACAATTCTATGCATGCTTTCAGTCTTTAATTTTTTCCTTACAGTGATGTGAAACTTGCTTTCATTCTTTGGCAACTGCACTGTGGTTAGGGCCACAAGTATAAACCATCATCTGCACCATTTTATTTCTATCCCAGTCCCCACGTCCACAAACTGGTACCCCAAGAAGGTACCACAAGCTTTTGCTGCAGCTTCATGAATTCTTGAATGTTTTACTTTGAGAAATGTAAACTCTATGGCACACAGTGGCTCTTTCTCTCTTCTTGTGTTCATCTCCCACTGACCCAGCACCATTTAGGACGCAGTGAACCTATACACACATAGCAGGGTGTGGGCCAAGCAAATTGTTGGCCTTGATCACTTTTGTTTTCCTTTCAATGGGAGAGTCCTTATTCTCTGTTCTAGTCTTAATTCTCTGTATCAAACTATCTCCCATTTAGTGAAAACAGAAGTAGGAAAGTGAAGCATAAGATAGTTTTACCTGTTAAGTATTTGACAAGCTTCAGTTGAAGCAGCTGGATCTTGCCATCTAGCTTCTATAACCTCTTCAGTTTGCTAGTGTGTGTGACTTTGCTCTGCTCCCACCTTAAGTCCTGGCCCCTCTTCAGTCCTAGGGACCTTGTCCTATACATCTTTCTTCCATGTGTGACCCTTATGAGCATTTGGGCATGGATTGGGATCTAGAGGAAGATGCTTTCTATTGACTTGGTCTGAGATGCTAGGGATGCCTCATCTGCATGTGGAAGGACTTCGGATGCTGTCCCTAGGTGAGTGATTGTCACAGTCCTCTCAACGGGGTGTTATAGTCATGTGTTCCAGGAAAGGAACCTGGTCAGGAGTAGATTTAAATGCCTACCATTCTCAACTATGAGCAAATTCCTGAATCTGCTTCACCTTATCAAGTTTTCTGTCTGGTGGCATAGTCCACTGCCCTACACCTTACCTCTTCCATGATATGGTAATTCTGTATAGATTTCTTTCATTTATGTATATATTTTACTATAGTACGTTTCAAATGATCCTTAGTTTTAGTGGTTCATTCCTGAACTCACTCCTTCACTCTCTCTTCTCTCCATCTATATATCTATATGTGTCTATTCTATTTCTTCTCCTTTAAGAGATCCTTCCCATCCCCCTAATCCCTTACTCTATACACAACCTCTGTGGTTATAAGGATGTAGCCTGCTTATTGAATGCTAAAGCATGTGTTTTGAAAGGGACAACTATAAGATGAATGGAACCTGTCTTTCAATAAGGCTTCTTGGTAACCCAGCCACAGAAATGTAGACTAGAGATGGAACAGAAATGTAAATATGGACTCTAGGATAATAGCAATTAAATTGAATTTGGACAGAAGAGAATTCAAGTAGACCTCTTGACAAGCTGAAAGGTGAACAGTTAAAAGTAGATAGATGTTTATTTGAATTGCTTGGCAAAGGAGTCTGAAGTCCATATAGCTCAAAGCTGACCTCTGGGTGAGGTTCTTTTCCCTCTGTTAAACAGTCTTATAATTTTAAACATAATAGAAAGCACATCATTGGCATTTCTTTCTTCTAGTTCCCACTGGCATGCATTTGAGTGTATACTCTTTTAGAGTGTAATTGTCAAGGGTATGCATTTCTCCTTTTATAAAACAAACTAAAATTAATACATCCGACCAACTGTGGTTACTTCTTACCCACCCACCCACTGAGAGAGGTCTAAAACACAAACAGACCCTGGAACAATACTGTGCTTCCAAGTATTTGTGTGTAACTGGAGGAGCCTTTTCAAAGCCAGGAAGTTCATAATCATTAAAGGATTTTTTTTCCTCTTCCTTCCTTTGACTCGTCTGTGGATATCTGCCAGATAAACACAGTTGTGGATCTTTTGGCAAAAGTTGTAAATATGCCTTAAGAATAAAGGGGCAATTTAGCTGAAATTTTCAAAGGAAAATTGACTCCCTAAATAGAGGGCCCACGAAGTGTTTTTCTTTAGAGCCTTTAGAAAGAAATTAAGTCTCCTGGCTTTGTAATGTACGGGGAATATAATCAAGGCTCATCCTCCAGAGAAAGCAAAAAGGTTTTCAAGCTTCTGTCTCTCTCTTGCCAGCAACTCCAGTGACCAGCTGTTTACAGCATCCATGGCTGAGGGTGTTCACGCATCCACTGTTCACTTAAAGTTCTACATTTTTCAGACGAGATGCTTTGGAGTTTTTCCTCCTAACTTTTTTTTAAGTAAAGCCTCTCACACAATAATACCCAGTATAGCATGGTTCTCAACCTGTGGGTGGTAACACTTTGGGAGTGGAAAGATTCTTTCACAGAGGTCATCTAAGACCACTGCAGAGCACAGATATTTATATTGTGATTGATGACAGTAGCAAAATTACAGTCATGAAACAACAAAGGTAAATTTGTGACTGGGGTTCACCAACAATGGGGAAAACTGTATTAAAGAGTCGCTGCGTCCTTAGGAAGGTTGAGAACCACTGCAGTGTAGACTAGGGAAACAATCTCACAGAGCTAGAGGACCTCACACAGGTAGCCACACTGAGCAGTCAGCTTCCTTTCTCTCTGTGTCTCTGAAGACAGACAAAAGCGTCAGAACGACCTGGCCTCTCTATAGACAGACTATGTCCTTCATGTTTACCCAAAGCCAGTGCAATGAAATGTTCTCTCAGGAGTTTCTCTTCATTGTGCAAAATTATCTTAGAGCCATTCGCCATGACTTTGCTTGGTAATCTTGACTGTTTAAATAAAGTAGCAACACAGTATAAGTTTCTTTATAAAGTAATTCAATGTGGCCAATAACCTGACTGCTAATAGATCAATCCTACCAAAAAAAAAATTTCTAGATTTTCCCACACCTACATTATTTTGCTTACATTTCAACCGTATGAAATAAATGCCTTCCATTAAGGCCTCATTTATCATCCTTTATGAATGACTGAGTCATTGATTTTCACAACACGCCTTCAGAAACTCACTCCCTCAAAATAAATATATCGAATTATATCATTTTTACCAAGAGAAAAGCTATGTCTGGATAGATTCATAATCAACCACGAGAAGTTTCAAATTGCATTCTACAGCTTAGTGATATGGAACCTCTGAGCCTCAAGCTTCTCACCTGTAGAAGGAAGATAATGTTGATAATATTTATTTAAGTAATATACAAGGCATGCTTTACGGTATCATACACCATATATTTTCAAGTAAATGTTATAATTGAATAGCCCTGGATGGCTTCTAGACTCCACAGCTGTTGGAAGCTGCCTCTCCCATGACTGAGATGAGATGATGGGAAAGAAGCCTGTTTCAGGTCCGTTTGTAGACAGTTTGATACTTGAAAGTATCTACATTGAAATATGTGGAAAGCCGGGGGAAACAGAGTTGAGGCAAATGTAGTTCATTAACTTTGGAGAACCATTACCTCGTAAGTGCTGGCCAGAGCCTGTAAGTGGGCATTCTGCTCAGCAAATATTTATTGTGCATCTAGTTCATATTAGAGATGAGAACGGAAAGGCCATTAGCACCGATCGTTGAGCCCTCAAGGAGAAAATAACGTTTTTAAGAAACTCTCAAATGAAGAGAGATGTTAGAACAGAGTGTGTGAAAAATCTGTTTTAAAACAAATACGGGGGGGGGGGGGGTCACAGAAGCCTGGCCTAGGGGTTGAGAAAAGCGCCACACCATCGGCTCTGGGTAAGAATGGCCAGCAATAGATGTGCCTTTCTGTGAAGCACTAGTGGATGTGAGCTCACCTTTAAATCACTCTGCACAGGGGTGACTGACAAACAGGGTGTGCATATCCAACGATGGGGCCACCTGATCAGCTAAAAAATACACATGCAACTGTCACCATAATTATATCAAAAGCGCCTACCACATTGAAGAGATTAAAGTATCGCCTAAGCTTACCCAAGGTGAAAGGCTTGCACACTGAAAATGTTAGAACACCAGTTAAATAAAGAAGAACACACGCAGACCGTGTTGCAGGATCTTGCCCATCACAAAGCTGATGAGTTTAATTTAAAGTTCAATCAAGATATTTTAAACATAGGTTGGCTTTTAACAACGGGCTGGCATGATCCAACTCATGGCTTTTAAAAAGTGTTTTTATGATTCATAATTATGTGTATGGATGGGAGGAAGAGTGTGCTTATCAACACAGAGGCCCATGGAGGTCAGAGGTTGTGGATCCCTTGGAGTTGGAGTTACAGACAGTTGTGAACAGCTTGGTGTGGATGCTGGGACCCAAAACTCAGGTCCCATAAAGAGCTGTAAGATGATTTAACTCGATGACCCACCTCTCAGGTCCCCTATCTTCTGTTTTCAAATATTACTTTGGGGCTTGACAGATGGAATCATGGTCAAGCCCACTTGCTGCTCTGGAAGAGGACTTGGGTTCAGTTCCCATCACTCACATCATGTCTCCCAACCTTCTGCAATTCCAGTTCCAGAGGATGTAACAGCCCTGGTGCCCTCACATCACACAAGCAGGGTACACGTAAAACAAACATAAAAATGAATGGCTTTAAAAAACCATAAATATTCCTTTGGCTTCTATCCGGATACTAGTTCTATAAAGATATAAAAAAGCAGGTAGCAGTAAGTAGTTCTGGTAATCCCCATGGAAGTAATGGTTATTTGGTGAGTTGGTAGGGAAATGTTTTTGAAATAAAGCAGACATTTCGAATAGGTAGTCTAGTTGAAGAATCGGTGTAAGGGGAATCAAAAAGATTGCTTCCCTTTCATAAAGGTTAAAAATTTTGGTTGTGAGCCTAGCCTTTAATGGCTGAGCCATCTCTCATATGCTTAAATTGGAACAATACAGGGAGGATTAGTGTGGCCCCTGCACAAGAATGACATGCAAATTCTTGAAGCGTTCCATAGCTAAAAGGGGGGGAAAAAGATTAATATGACCCAATGCAAATTAACCTGGGAAGGGAGTCTCGGTGAGGAATTATCCAGATTACATTGGCCTGGGGGTATGAGAGTTTGTCTTGATTGCCTTAATTGTGCTTAATTGACCTGCTGAGGTGGGTGGACCTCCCCCCACCCCCAGCATTGGATCCTGTGTTTTATAAAAGGAGAGATGGTGAGCTAAGCGCTACTGGGTGTTCATTCCTTTATGTCTTGACGTGCTGCCTTCTCTTCCCCACAGTGATGGGCTTTATATAACCTGGAACTAGGAACCCGACAGCCCTTTGGGCGCTAGGCTGCCTTTGTCAGGGTGAAAGGAACCTAAGACACACTTTAAAAATCTGAGCTACTGGGTGGATAATACATCACCTACTAAGCTTAGGACCGTGGTGAGGGAGAAGGGTACGGCAGAACTAGGATGTTAAGCACTAGGGAATATTAAATCTGAGACACTTTATGAACATTTGTGTACAGATACCAGACAAGGTGTTGTTTTGGTCCAGTACTCAGAGAGGAATCAGTTCCAAAAGTGCTACCCCTAGAGGGACTCGATGGTATTCAAAAAAGAAATGGCTAGAGACAAATTCTTTCAAACAAGCTAGAGGTGCACTTGAACCACTGACCTGGTATCTATGGATCTAAGTATGTGTAAAAGGGAGGCTATCAGTCAGTGTATCAATCAGTATCCCATCATTTGACCATTGTTAGGTTCAATTCAGTTCCAGGCTCACAGAATAGTTATGGAAAAGGTAAGATAAATTTTAAGAAAAGAAACCCCACACTGTATGGTTAAAAGAACCAAAGCTCTTCAATGATGGGATTTGAGCGGCACACAGAAAAGGAGTTAAATGTCACAAAAGGCCAAATAGAGTCTAGTGGCTTGGACTTTTAAAAGGGACCTTGGATTAAGCTCATTTAGGTCTTTTATTCCCATTTTCCCTGGTCTCCCCTTCCCTGGATATCTCCCTTTCACTTTCCAAGTGTTTCTCAAGCTGCTGAGAACTACATTAAGAATGCAGGGTGGTGACCAACCTCATCCAGTTGTACCCTGTGTCTTATCCTCTCCACAGCATTTGGTTTCTGTGCTGCTGTCCCACTGTGTCCTGCTGTCCTAACAGCACACTGCCCTTCTAATCGTAGAGCAGCTCTTCCTGGACTCAGCCTTGGGTCTCCAGGCTGCAGAGAGCTGCCCTGTAGCTCTCCATGTTATGAGTGGGCAGCCACCAAGGCTGGAGGAGGCCTCAGCGTGCACACCTTCACCGTCCTCTTAGGGGCTGGAAGATGCTAGCCCTATACTTGGATTATTGTTGCTGTAGAATAGACCACTTCATTCTCTGTCTTTCTTGTTTGAGCTTCGAGGATTAACACAATCCTCTCTGCACTGTATCACCTGGGAATCTCTGAGTCTCCAATCCATGAAGAGTTGCTGTTTTTACTTTGAAGCTTGTCTGTGAATCTTTTTCCAGTATATATTTTTCTCACATACTCAGGTTTTCGAGCTCGATGAGGATCTGTGTGACTCTCAAGGCACAAACATCCTTCCCTTTGGGGCTTAGTTTCTCCCGCACTTTATAATTCTCTCTGTGAGACCTAGGTTTAGTCCGTTGCCCGTTGAATGACTATTCTGTGTTTTAAAAGTGAAGGAGTTCATCTTTGTCAAGTCCAGCGGTAGCATGGCAGAGGGAACTGAAAGACAGAGCAGTGCTAAAGCAATAGTTAAGGGGCAAAGCTGTTGGAATGTTGAGGCCAAGGTCTTTCCTGAACACAAGATGTTGCTATTAAATATGAATTGCTCAAAGCTAAGAATAAGACTCCAGTATTAACTATAGTATGTAAGCCTTTCACTGTTTTGAAATTTTCCTACATACAAACATCACCACAAACTTACATGAGCCCTTCGTGTTATAGCTTTATATATCGGGTAGTTAGAGATTAAACTTGCAATCTCTTTCTCATAAGTACCAGAGATTATGGGAATCCCCTATGATGGTATTAAATTTACATCCTGTACATTTTTCATTTCTCTTACCACACTCAATTCAGCTTTGGACCTAAAAATTTAAAAATAGCTTCCGTGTCTCCGGTGACAGGATGCTGTTTTCCTCTTGGCAGAGGAAAACCGCAATGGTACAGTTAAGTCAGGAAACAAACTTTTTTTTTTCAAGACAGTGAGCAAGAAATAAATGGAACGCTGTCTCCCGTTAGGTGCTCACAGTGTCAATGTGGGCGCAGGGTGGTGTGACTGACTCCAGGGAATGCCAGGCCACCAGAGAGAACCACACAGAATTTTAAACAATGTCTAAAGCAAGAGCCAATGGGAAGGTTGTAGGCACCAACGAGACAGCAAGGTTGATGAACTGCAGATGGGTCTATCTAACTGGGGACTGGGTTGGAAGAAGCGGGAAGGGAGATGGGTCAAATAAGGAAAAACATTGTATGTCGGATGAGAAATTTGGATTTTATACTTCAAAGTGTAGGAAGACAATTCCACGTCGGAAAAGAATTGATGGAGGTCAAACTGGCATTCCAGAGATGGCTCCTCCTTTTTCGTAGACAAAGTTGAAAGGACAAAAACCAAAGAAGACAGATACACGAGAGGCCACTTTTAGAATCAATCTGTGATACCCACAGACATTGAGATGAGTATAATAATGGAGATGGAAAGAGGTGGGCTAAATTAAATGAATAGCTGACTGCTAAAGATGCACAAAAATCATTTATGTTGACGACCAATTTCCCCCCTACACGATAGCTAGTTATGAGCCATTTTTTCTTTATAGGCAGCCTCTAACACAGTCGCTCCGAAAAAGCTGACATTCGGTGTGATTTGTCTCCTTTGATAAATGTTCAGGGAGTCAGGACATCACATGTCGAAACTGATGAGTGGCAGAACAGCAGGGACACAGTCTCATTTGTCACTCTGCAGCTGCCAGCATCTGGTACCCGTTCACCTCTGCGATGTGTGTCTGTTGCCCCAAGAGTCCTCTGCTCCCATCCAGATAACTTCCAGCACAAAGTGAGCTATCCGAAGGCTGATCTGCTTGAGCTGCAGGCTAAAGAGACAACACTCGGTCCGTTGTTTTCACAACCAAAGGCTTCCAATCGCTTTCCACGGGGAAAGGGTGAACCTGACCGATTCTCCAAGTGCATTGAGCAAAAGTTCTGTGAAACAGAAAGGGTCTTGAGATCGCAGGGAAGTGATTTTAGTGCTTCTAAAATCCCGAAATGCATGGAAGGTGTCTGAGGATAAGAAGCCATTTTCTTCTTTTCTTTTCTTATTTACTTTTTTTTAAATTTTTAATGACAGAATTTACTTCTGAACAATAGAGCGGCTGTTATCTTTAAATTCAATACAGAGGAAAGCACTCAAGCTCCTGCTTTTGTGAAGGGAAGAAGCAAAGCCTCAGAGGACTGCCCTTGCTGAAGTACAACGTTTTTCCTTTCTAAAGGAATTATGCTTACTAAGGGGGAGAAGGACACAGTGCTGGCAGAACCTGTGGGGGATGGAGTTGCAATGGAAATAGTGTCACAGCTGGGTGTCAGGTCTACCTACTGTGTGCTCATTAACTAAACTTCCACTCACAGTAGAAGCTGAAAACATCCTCCAATGGTTTCTTTAATTGAGAATCTTGGATCAGTTAGATGAATTCTAATTACCACAGGCCTGCACCCATTGCTTTTCTCTGCTAAATCATCCTTCCCCGTGTTGGTCCCTGTAGGAAGCCATATTCTTGAAGATTAAATTGATTTTTTTTTTCTTGGAAAGCAAACCAGTTCTTTGAAGCTATACTTTGAGCACACAGCAGCAGAGGAAGGTTTCCTCTTTCATAGCTTTTCAGCGATTGTTAGAACCCGGTAATGTTCCCAAGGCCCTGGCCTTCATCTGCTGCCAACATTTGCCTTGTTTATGGTTTAAACCAAAAGTTTCACTGAGGTTTGAAGTCTCTCCTCGAATACAACCTTCACCTTCTCCTGCAGAGATTACTCGGCGACCTAACAGACTCAGCGTTAGAAAACATTTTCTGGTACTCCAGTTGGCTTTTGCCATGTTGACTTTCCTCCAGGTTTGCTCTGGTAGCTATTACAGAAGCGATTTGTAGAGAGTCTGTGCTGGAGCCCTGAGAGCTCAGAGAGAGAGGCTTCCTGGGGTGCTGGATGCCAGTGCCTTGCCAAGCTGAAAAAGCCTGTTCTTTTAGGCTGGTATATAGTCAAGCATGTGTTTCTGTGTGTGTGTGTGTGTGTGTGTGTGTGTGTGTGTCTGTGAGTGTGTGTCTGTGAGTGTGTGTCTGTGTCTGTATGTGTGTCTGTATGTGTCTGTGTGTGGGTGTGTGTGTCTGTGAGTATGTGTGTCTGTGTCTGTATGTGTGTCTGTATGTGTGTGTGTCTGTATGTGTGTCTGTGTGTGTATATGTGTCTCTGTGTCTGTGTCTGTATCTGTATGTGTGTGTGTCTTTGTATGTCTGTGTGTGTGTCTGTGTGTGTGTCTGTGTCTGTGTGTGTGTCTCTAAGTGTGTGTGTGTCTGTCTGTGTGTATGTCTGTGTCTGTGTGTGTGCCTCTAAGTGTGTGTGTGTCTGTGTATGTCTGTGTGTGTGTCTGTGTGTGTGTGTATTATATGCATGTACATGCTCATGTCTACATTTGTGTGCGGCAGAGAGGGGAAGAGAGATAGAAAGATGAGTTCCCATGCGTGTAATGCACGCTGTGTGTTTTTCATCTTTGTTTTGGGGAGTGTGGGGGGGCTGTCCCCTCTTCAAACTTGCTTCCTGGCCCTAAGCTTTTCCACACAAAGCATTCTCATCCTAGAGTAGACACTGAGTTCAGCTTGCAGAGTGGGAATGGGAGGTGAGCAACTCCTTCCGCATTACCATGCATCCATCTTGCACCTTCTTTTGTTTTTAAAATCAGTGTCACCACGAGGTCTCCATTAAGGGTCACTTAATGTTTGTTCCTAGGGAGTTTTGTTGGGTTTGTGGATCTTTGTAAAACATCTGTACACCAGATAAGCTACAAAGAATTAGCACTCACTAGTCCATGGAAGGACACATATAGTGACTACCCAGTTTTCTTAGGAAATACCTATCTTTTAAAATGAAGCAGACATAAGATCAGAGCATTTTCTGACTCTATAATCTGTGTTTGGGGGAGAATTTCCTCAAGTCACCCTCGAAGGCCCTTCAGAATATTCTATAACTCTTCATCTAGAACCTCTCACACATGATTTCGGAATTCCTATAAAATCTGATGCTTTCCTTCTTCTCTTTCTTCTGAACTCTATGTCTCTTTATCTCTGCTTGTTTTTGAGCTGCTCAGATCACTGTATACAAACACAGAGTTCCAACAGCTACCTCAGCAAAGGAGAGGACCTTTGCCTAATGGAGCTACCCACCTATAAGGATCCAGACTTGGTCTTTGTGTTTTCATTTGTTCTCTGGTATATTTTTTCCCTTTTTCTTTTGAGACAGGGTCTCTCTATATAGCCCTGGCTGACCTGAAACTTGCTGTGTGGACCAGGCTGGCCTTGAACTCAGATCCTACTGCCTCTGCCCTCTGAGTGCTAGAATTAAAGGTGCCACCGTGCCTGCATCTCTATTATACTTTAACGAACAATGGCCTATGTCTCTGATTGTAGGTCTAAAATAGTTTAAGTAGGCAGTCCTGTCTTACTACGTCAAACAAAGGCAGAAAGAATATTCGTAGCCAATCCCCAGTTTCATAAGAAGCCTTACCTTTGTTCATAGAGGTAATCACTAGATTATGTGTTTACCATCATCTTTCTTCGTCTCTTTTGTCTTGCCCTGTCTGTGACTCTCGGCAATATGTTCTTCACCATTCCATACATACAAGCATGTCGAATGTATGTATCTGCCACCTGTTTCTTTCCAACCTCAAAACTGGGAACACACTTCCTAGTTTATCCCAGCGATTGTAGCCGTCACCTGTATTCAGAACTGTGTGCATTTCTGGGGGGGGGGGGGCGGGAAGGCAGTTTAAATATGCAGCCGGCATGGCGGAGACCTGTACATAGTCTCTTGGGAATAGACTGATAGCATGTCAGGAGAGACAGAAGAAACACACAGGATGCAACTTACCAGGCAGGAAGTACCAGAGCCATTCTGACTCACCAACGTTGGGTTGATCCAGCATGGTGGACTTGCAGACAGTTGTACTCTCCAGTTGGTTTGAATGCCACCTCACACTGTAATCTGAAATATTCATCTCCTTAGTAACAGATGATGCTGGGCATTTTCCTCTATGTTGATTGGGTCTGTTCTGCTTCCTTCCCCTTATAATTTCACACTAAGTCTTTTGTTCTTCTCTGTATTATTTTTTCACTTAAAAGATTTTATTCCTTTTTCCTTTACAATTGTTGTACTTTTAATTAACATATTGGCTGTACAAAATAATGGGCTTCACTATGACATGTTCATGTATATATGTATATATACACATATATGTATAATTATATATTCACATATAATACTTTGGTAGCTTTCAATGTACCTTCGTGTGTGTGTGTGTGTGTATGACATGATAATATATGATATTACATATGACAATATATGATAATATATGTTATATTATTCCTAGTGGTACTTCTTGTTCCAAAGTTGATTTTGTTTGAGAACATAGCTATAGCCAGATTTATCCCATGACTTTTCTTTGTCTTATAATGTTCCCCATTTGTGTGGTTAAGATGCATTTCTTAGCTTTCCTCTGGCTTGTGTCTGTCTCTCGTGTCCTTTAGTTGAGCTGGCATCTTTTTGTTTTGTCAGGAGTTTGCATTTCTGTGTCGTCAGCCTAACTACTTATGTTTGAATTGGAATTATTTGGATTGGCTGCATATGCTATTTTTTCCTTTTCTGTGTTCTTTATCTCCTTCTTTCTATCTTTTTGTGAATGGATTATTTTTCCCATATTGTTTTTTGCTAAGAGAAAATATGCGTGCTTCCAATATGCATGCTTCTTTTCTTTTAGTGGTATATTAGAAATTTTAATTGGCTATTTTTTTTCCTTTTTTTTTTTTATTAACTTGAGTATTTCTCATTTACATTTCAAGTGTTATTCCCTTTCCCGGTTTCTGGGCAAACATCCCCCTAATCCCTCCCCCTCCCCTTCTTTATGGGTGTTCCCCTCCCCATCCTCCCCCCATTGCCACCCTCCCCCCAAAGACTAGTTCACTGGGGGTTCAGTCTTAGCAGGACCCAGGGCTTCCCCTTCCACTGGTGCTCTTACTAGGATATTCATTGCTACCTATGAGGTCAGAGTCCAGGGTCAGTCCATGTATAGTCTTTAGGTAGTGGCTTAGTCCCTGGAAGCTCTGGTTGCTTGGCATTGTTGTTCATAAGGGGTCTCGAGCCCCTTCAAGCTCTTCCAGTTCTTTCTCTGATTCCTTCAACGGGGGTCCTATTCTCAGTTCAGTGTTTTGCTGCTGGCATTCGCCTCTGTGTTTGCTGTATTCTGGCTGTGTCTCTCAGGAGCGATCTACATCCGGCTCCTGTCGGCCTGCACTTCTTTGCTTCATCCATCTTGTCTAATTGGGTGGCTGTATATGTATGGGCCACATGTGGGGCAGGCTCTGAATGGGTGTTCCTTCAGTCTCTGTTTTAATCTTTGCCTCTCTCTTCCCTGCCAAGGGTATTCTTGTTCCCCTTTTAAAGGAGGAGTGAAGCATTCACATTTTGGTCATCCGTCTTGAGTTTCATGTGTTCTGTGCATCTAGGGTAATTCAAGCATTTGGGCTAATATCCACTTATCAATGAGTGCATACCATGTGTGTTTTTCTGTGATTGGGTTAGCTCACTCAAGATGATTAATATCTTTTCCTTAAGCAATACAGGAAATCAAAAGCATTAAAATGCTTTCTCCTGCATACTACCTTCACAGTTGTGATGTTCGTTTTTTTATTCTCTTTCTCGTAGCCCACCATTTTGTGCATTATGACAGTATCTCTGGGGTGCTGTGAGGACTAAGTTTCTCTAGTCAGATGCGGTTAAGTTTCTTTCTGCCAGACTAAAGGAGCTGAGACATCACCATCTGAGGACTGGGTCAAGCTCACCTGTCAGCTACCGTGGTTTAGAATCAGTACACAGGTGATAGGACATTGAGCTACAGGCGTGAGGACCAGCCTCAGTATTATACATTCAAATGAGACTCAGCCCTTGTACGTGGACTAAAAGCCATAGTTGGTGTTCTTTACACGCCTCTGGGACAGAGTCACGTGTTTCTTGCTAACCTATAGACTAAGACTATGATCTTGGGGATCCTGGCTTCACCCAGCCCTGTCATCTCCTATCAGTCTCCTCCCGCGGATGTCTCTGGACTTTACTTCCTGTGACACTGTCAGCCCCGTAGCCTGAGTTCCCTTAAATCACCAAAGAACCGTGAAGATTAGCATTTGCTTGGAAATGAATGAAACATGGATTATGAGATTCCGCTCAGTTGGTGGCGGATTCTGCTGTGGTTCAACCACACAATTATTCTGCATCAAGACAGGTGCCTGCCTGAGAAAGTCTTCTAAGTGTGGGGAGGAGGCGGAGCTCCAGTCTCCTGAGTCTGAGAAGAGCAAAACACGGATCTCACCGAGGGAAAAGACAAAACTGACAGGGCCAGAGCGGTGACTTAGCAGAACGTAGGGCAGTGAGAATGCTCTCGTCTGTACTCTTACAATGGTGGGTAAATGCCACCATTCCTTTTTATTACACGCAGAATGAGCAGCAAGAGTAAATCCTAATGGCCACTGCGGAGTTTGGGAGTTGCTATGTTACTGTACGCTCCTGTAAACATCCTGCTGTGGTAGCAGATCTTGATAATGGAGAAGGCTAGATATGCATAGGAAAAGGATTGGTTGTACGTACGAAAATATCTACATCATTGGGTCAACGGTTTTATCAACATGAGACTGCTCTGAAAACTTCTATGGAGAAGGCCATCTAGTCTGCTTCCTTTCTCCAGTTTCTCTTCTTTTTGTCTTCTGAGTGGTGTGTTTGTGTGTGTGTGTGTGTGTGTGTGTGTGTGTGTGTGTGTGTCTGTGTGTGTCTGTGTGTGTGTCTGTGTGTGTCTGTGTGTGTCTGTGTGTGTCTGTGTGTGTGTGAGAGAGAAAGAGAGAGAGAGAGAGACAGAGACAGAGACAGAGAGAGGGGAAGAGAGAGAGGGAGAGGAAGAGAGGAAGAGAGGGAGAGAGGGAGAGAGGGAGAGAGGGAGAGAGAGAGAGAGAGAGAGAGAGAGAGAGAGAGAGAGAGATCTTAGTGATATCAAAGTTTACCACCAGCAATTGCTGTTTGAAGCAGGATTCCTGGCATACATAGTTTTATGTACAGCTAGCACCCCTCCTACAGCAGCCTCTGCATCAGACTTCCAGACAGGCTCAGATATCCCAAATCCTACTGGGAAAGCACAGACTACCCTGCCCTTTATAAGCACAATGTCGGCTCACAGGTGAGCTGAAGAGGCAGAGAGTTGTCTGTTTCCTCACTGGGCTCCCTCCAGAGCTCTTCTGAAGAAGGAGACTGGGGAAACTGTAGCTACAATGTGTGCACTGACTCAACAAGTGTGCCCTGGGCAGTTCCTCCAGGCACTCAGAGACATAGAGCCAGCTTCCCTCATGGCCTCCAGCCTTTGGAAGCCTATAGTTCACTTATTGTCAATCCTGAGGAGACTTTCACTTCCGATGGAAGCTGAAGTAATGTGGTTTGTTGGGAGGAGAAAGCTTGGTAGGTTTGAGGAATATGTTCTAATCCAGTTTTGCTGCATCAGTCAATCTCAGAGTGGGAAAGAAACAGGGGACATGTAAGCGTTTGGGGTGACATCAAAGAGGGTCTCCTGTATCTGTATTGGGCTTCATTCACCCACAGGAAGTTCATCTCAGACTGGTCTGATGTGCTAGACTGTTTATTAAGAAGAGTAATTAGACAAACCTGCCGGTGTAGATCAGTCTGTGGAGAGCTATCATAGACCGGAATTACGGCAACGGCAGATGGGGTAAGAATGGGAGATAAGAGAACCATTTCATAGGCAAAGGTCAGTTCTTAAAGACACTTAAGTTGGAGAATAAAGAAATAACCTTGCAAACCTAGACCTGGCTGGCTAAGTCATAAAAGCAAAGGAGTCGGAGAGGCTAAACAGGGGTGGGGGGTGGGGATTGGCACGAGGAGGTACTGGGAGGGGCTGATATTGGCATGTAGAATGAATAAATACATTTAATAATTAGAAAATAAGCATGAGTTTGGGAAGATCAGACTTAGGACACTTGTGACATAAGCAAGGCCCAGTCACCTGTGGTGACTTCAGCTCTGCTGTTGGCACAGAAACTTCTGGAACTGAAGAGCAGGGCTGAACTCTGAGAAAACAGGAGCGAGCCTGCCTCTCCTCCCTCACTGAAGGTGAGGTCACCTGCTTTTGTTTTCTTATCTCTGTGACATTTTGAAATGGCAAATCCTCACAAGCTGAGCAGGTATATCTGGCTCTGCCCCCTTAGGAGACAAGGGTCACATCTCCTTGTGTTCCCACATTTCCTTCTATTTCTCTTATGGGCTACATGCTGTTGCCCCCTCTGAGCTCGCTCTGGGCATGGTTGGAGTGTGGTTCTCATTTAACTTCTTTTCAACCCACTGGATTAATCCCCCACCACCACCTTCTCTCTCAAATAGTAGTATTTTCCAACAAACACAATAATGAGATTTTTAAAAAGAAGGAATAGACATTGGTAGACGCCTCTGATGTCTGTGGTATCCAATATTTACCTTTCCAATACCAAATAGTTGCTATTTATATTTTAAAATATTTATGATTTGAAACACATATCTACTCCAGAGCAAAACTGTTAGATGTACAAGGAAGCATTAAGCAGAAAGTAGTTACAATAAGAGCAGTAGATGCCAACGACTCTTGTGTTGATTTTATAAGACTTTTTCTTTGAATATAAAACCTTTTTAATGGACTGGAGATATAATTCAGAGGTTAGGAGCAGTTGCTGCTCTTCCAAAGTTACCCACATCAGCCAGCCCCATGGCTACCCACACTCAAGTGACATCACTCACATACCACAGACACACATACTCATACACACTCATGGCCATTCACACACACACACACACACACACACACGTACACACACACACACAATCTAAAAAACTATAAAAACTTAAAACCAGCTTCATGTGTTATATAAATTTGTGGACTGTTATGCTCTTTAAACATTTTACCAGGATCATTTCCCATTTCACAAGTGTTCCTTGGAACCATTGTTTAGGATACTGAAGATTGTTAGAAAACTTGACTGTTAAAAATTACATGGGGCTGGTGGTGGACCTCCAGAGGATGTGCTGAGCATGTGTGAGGTTCCGAGCTCAATGTCCAGAATTACAAAAAGAAATAAAGAAATGGCTATGCGGAGAAGGAGGGAGGGATGGAGGGAGAGGGAGAGGGAGAGGGAGAGGGAGAGGGAGAGGGAGAGGGAGAGAGAGAGAGAGAGAGAGAGAGAGAGAGAAGTAATAATTATATGGTAGTAAAAATGCTGATAAAATTTCAATTAACTTTGATGGTCCATGCTTAATAAAAATGTAGACTAGATAATGCAAGGCTTGAAATTAATTTTCAAATCACCAAAGTGATCAGATTAACTCATCACGCAGTAGAAAAGCATGCTGACTAATCAGAAGCCCAATGCAAAAGCAATTTATCGTACACTTGGGCCAATAATCTTAGTAGATGAACAGTTAGACAAAAACTAGCTTTACATGAATCAGATAATTCACTTAGTTTGTCTGTTCAAATATTTTTAAACACTACTAAAAGTTCCTCTAGTTGCTAATAACAGACTCCATTTGACAACATTTAATAGAATTTTAAAATTGAGATTTGTGTGTATGTGTGTGTGTGTGTGTGTGTGTGTAAATACTTCTACATGAAAAGCTACTAGTTCACAGAAGTCTAGACCATCAGTTTTCAGTGTTTAAAAAAATAGATGATAACACGATGTGAGGGTTAAACTTTATGGTGAACTATTCATTGTTTGAGTGCAGGCAACAAGGTAAGACCTAACTCAGAAAATCCCTTTTCCTGACATCTTGCTGTGAATGAGGCATGCGCATTTTCTGCTGGAAAACGGGAATGTATGAACTTCCCAGCAATGAGCTTGCTCCTTTCTGGGAGATTAGATCTAAAATGAACACCTTTCTGCTTGAACAGAAAGCTCCAATGCCTTGGAGGGTGCTGCTCTTTTATTTGCTCTTGTTTCTGAGTAAAGAAAAACCTGTGGATGACACAAACATGTTAGCATTAGCATCATTTAACCTTTTGCTATGTTTTTTTAATAAATATATTTTTTAGATTTTAATTTCCCTTGTTAAGTGGGAAGAATATATATACACACATTTAGCTATGCTAAGAGTCTCAAACCGGGCACAGCGGCTCAGGTCAGTTATCCCAGCGCTGCTGAGACTGATGCCAGAACATCACAAGTTCAAGGCCAGCTTGAGCTACAAAGTGAGACCCTATTTCCAAAAACAACAGCAGCTAAACAACTACAACAAAAACCCAAACAAGCAAACAGAAGTAAAAAGCCTTAGTTCGTCAAATGAAAAGTTGGTCAGTTACTGTGGCATTAGTAGGATCCTGACGGCAGTCAATGTCTGGTGTGTTTTCCTCTTACGATGACCAGGGGAAAAACCTTCAATCTGTGGCATAAACTAGATGAGAAGAAATGAGCAATGAGAGCCTAGTGCTTCATTAAAAGGTCTATTTCCAGCTCTGGAAGCCAGCTGAAGCCGGCTGAGGGAAGTAGAGTATATGTGTCAACAGGTTTATTTATTTCCTATTTCTTCCCTGTTAATCTTCCTTTTATGTTTCCTTAATAATTCATGCTGAAGAACTTCCTGAATTCTTTTCAAACAAAGAGAAGCGTTGACAAATTTCTGTTGTGTCAACAGAGACCTGGGGCGTCTTCCAGCCTGAAATTCAATGTATAATATCTGAAATAGATAAATGTACGCCCTGTTTCTCATTCATCAGACCTGTGGGTCCATTGATGCCTTTTAGTGCGTGTTATTAGATTTTTCTTTTTTGCCAGTCATGTAAAGATGGGATACACACTTTGTGTGTATGATGTGTTAGCTTAAACAAATAAATAAATAAAAGCAGAAGTGATGGCCGCAGAAGGAAGGAACGGAAAGGGACATCTAGAATATTCCATCAAGTGGCGATCTTGCTGAGAGCCTACTCAGCGAGAAGACATAGAAAAACAATAGATATGAAATTCTGTACAAATATAGGATCAGCCCTTCTCCATGTCACTAGTCAGTGGATACTTACTGGGAGAATCGTTAATATCCACTGTGATGCTAATCTAAAATAAAGAATAGCAAAGCCCTTCCAATAATTAATTTTGTGGATTACATTTCCTACTGACCATTACATTTGATAATAAAGCACTGGTTTTAGACTTTCACAGGAAAGCCTGGAGAGGTTTTAAATCGTCACCTGATCACGGTCTTAACTGATGTCTAAAAAAAAATGAGTATAAAAATAGAATATGAAAATTATGATAATATAAACTCTGGGACATAGTTTTATTCCATACAATGTTCACAAAATAAAAACCCTTTTAGTGTTGCTGTGACATTTGGTTAATCTGAACTACCCATGGCTGTGGTTCTCAGCCTCCCGAATGCTGCGACCCTTTCACACAGTCCCTAATGTTGTGGTCACCCCCAACCCTAAGATTATTTTTGTTCTCACTTCATAATTGTAATTGGGTTACTGTTATGAGTCATCACATAAATACCAGATCTGCACGCCCTCCCACAGGGGTCACGCCCCACATGTTGAGAACCAATGACCTGCGGTAAAATCTGAGCTTGTAGAATTTAGTTTGTCAGTATGGAGCTCCAACACGAAGCACACTGTGTGGACTGATCGAATCAGATCAACGTCCCCATTCAAGGTCAAGAAGTCAATTAACACACTCCTGTTTTTTCTTTCTTTCATTAACTCGTAGCCCGAGTTAATAATGATAAACTGTCATACTTATGCTATTGAGGTCAGACTTTCACAGGTCTAGCCCCAACCAAATCTATCCCCTGGGTTTATTTTAAGGTGTGGTGCTAGAACTCTTAACCCTTCCTCCCTCTCTCTTTATCCCTCTCCACCTGCCCTACCTTGTTTTTTTTTTTTTTTTATAACTTTTGTCCTACATGCTTAGCATGATTTCCTGTATGTCAAAAGATGGACAGCCAGTGGTGGTGTTTTCCACCTGGGAGAACCATCATAACACTAACTGTCCTACCCCAATTCTATAACCCCATAGTTTAGTTCTCTTGCCCCTCAGGA
>NC_141540.1:133527500-133607500 GCF_021556685.1 Rattus norvegicus
AAGAGACTTGAGATCAAGAAGGGGTGAGCAGTGGCAGCAGACGAGTGTAGGGAATGGACATATAAACAGGCTAAGTGCCTTACACGGATATCTAGGTATATAGAAAACATGAGTCCTATATATACACATAAATCTTATATACATACATTATAAATATACATGTTAGGAAGCCCTTTCTCGCACACAATTAGTATGTGCTAATGAAACTAATTTTAGAATGACATTTGCAAATAATACTCCTTGTATATTGCGCTGGCATTTTAAGTTGTTCTTATGGAAAACTCCCAAGAACTAATCATCACAAATGACTGTGATACTTGGCAATGCCATTAGAAAGATAATCAGCTGTCATTTCAATCTTTGCTCAATGCTCAAGACTCAACACTTAAATCTTGGATCCCTAGATCCTTAAAAGATCACCTACCAGTAGTGACAGTCCCCTCAAAAGACCAGCAAACATGATCTGCTGCACACAGATTCCCCATGGTTTTTATGTGCACCCTATACTCATTGTAGATAGCGTGAGGTTTCTCCTATGACCTAGCTATAATGGCTAAATGTCCAAAAGGAAAGGAAATCAGTATGTCATGGAGATATCTACCTCCCATGTTTATAACAGCACTCATCATAATTGCTAAGATATGGGATCAGCCTAGGTGGACGCCAAGTTCCATAAAGTCACCTGTTCCAGTAGACCCGAGAGCAGAAGTTTATGGGACGTTATTCTTATATCTTGGTTTTCCATTTCTACTTGTATTCCTACTCTAGACTTCTGATTACCAGCTTCTTCCTCAGTTTCCACTTGGGTTTTATCCAAGTTCTTTAGTTTAAAGCCCTCATCAAAATGAGCATGTTTGAGTCAAGAGGATTCACAGCCCACAGCCCATAGCCCACAATGAGGAGCAGATAACTTGGGTCTATTTCTCAAAGAATTCATAAAGTCTGCACTCAAATAGCAAATTGAGGAATAATCTCAATGGAAAAGAAGTTGCTGATAAGGCCCAGAAGTGAGGAGATTGTCAAGGAGTCTTTGCTGTCTGCCTTATCTCCTAATGGGCCGAGAAATGAGACTTATTTGCTGTTGAATAATTTGTTATGAAGGCAATGATGTCTTTACTGGGACTTGGGACAAGGATTTTGTTACTTATATTATTCTTGAGTGATGTGAGTTTCCGTTGCCTGGAAAATAGTAGTGTTAGAGTAGTAAGAGGCTTCCCTTCTCTGCAGGGGTTAAACTTTCCGGTTTCAACAGACTTTTTTTTTCAGTAATTTCCAAGGCATTTCCTTAATCATTATCAATATACAACACTAACTGAAGACAGTGATGTGAACGGCCCTCCTCTCTCACTGTCGCCTTTGAGATGACTGCCCTTGCTGGTCTTAGATATTGTTCCAGCTCGAGTTATCGTATTTTCTCACCCAGTGCTTAGAGTCTTACCCACAGAACAAAAGTTTAATTATTGTCCTTGGAAGTTCTTAATTCCTTCCTAGACTCAACCATGAAAGATAATTTTTTTCCCACAGTGTTCTAATACAACTCATTTCTGTTTTTCCCAATAAAACAAGTATATACTTTTCAAATAAAGTGTATCCTGATTAAATATATTTTAATCAAAAGAATTATTATTGTGCATATTTCTGGAGAGGACTGTTAGAGTTAAGACATGTACACGATATGTGAGTGATTGCGTCCATTGAATTACCAAATCCACTTTAGACATTGGTCATTTCATTATTTTGAGAATATGCAAAATCCTTTCTACTATCTATTTTGGAATATTCAGTTACTGGTAGTGACGAGTAGCAATGACACCATGGGAGTTATTCCCCTCACCCAGTGTTGCACCCTTGTGTCTGAGCTTTTCACTCTGGCCTTCCCCCTGCACCTTTACAGACTCTGGGAAACACCCTTCTAAGTCTCCCTTCTGTGGGATCCATTTGTTATTCCCATATGAACAAGAACACTCAGTATTTGTTTTCATGGGGCCATTTCACCAGACAGAATGACCTCCATCCTTTTTGCTGAGAACGACAGACTGTTGTTTGGACAACTGAGCCATATTCCATGGTGTGTATAAGCCACATTTTCTTTGTCCATTTGTTTCTGGATCCTGGTTGTTTCCATACCTTGGTGATTATGATTAGTGCTGCAAAAATCCATGAGATTGAGGTGCCTTTCTTCTTCTTTGAATATTTACTATGGGGCAGAATAGCTGGATCATATGGGGGCATTGAGAGCCCTCTGTACTGATTTCTGAATGCCTGTGTTAGATTGTATTCCCAATACTGGGCTGTCTTCCTCCTTCACTCATGGTCTCTCCTCTTTTAAATGAAAATATAGTGGCTCTCAGTAAGTAAGAAGATGATTAAATGATAGGCTCATTCTTGTCCTAAGAGTAGGATACTTGACAGAAAGCTCCTGTGACTGCAATCTTGTCCATCCACCATCTACATACAAGCTAATTCTCACAGGAATGGATGGATGCCATGGTTTGATTTAAAAAAAAAATTTTTTTTCCATTCCCAGGCCAGGGCATTCTTGAAGCGTATTTATGGCCAAATAAATGTGGTTGTACCAGGTGTGTGAAGTTCCCATTTACTGTCACAATGACATACGTGACATTAGTACTGCTGTCTGCATCGGGGCAGGAGGCCTGAAGCTTGCACACACCCATGAAAGAGCCAGCAGCCTTTCGCTTTTATGGTTTTCAAATGAATTCCTGGTAGACAGAGAGCAGAGCAAGAAGACACAGGAAGCATGATGTGTTCCTTCAGGCGCTTCCTCAGAAGCCAGCCTGGGACCTACGAAGGAGTGATGGACGCAGCTTCTGCTGCAGATCCACCTCACGGCGTCTGCACAGCTACCCCGGCCCCAAACCGGCACATGATAGAAGCTGCTAAGACAGCTTTGCCATGAGACTACAAGAACCTCCACTGTGAAGCTTGCATCTCCACGAACCTGTGAATTGTGTAGTCACCACAGGAAGCACAGTAGGACCGCACAGGTGCTGGGCTCCCTGTGAGCTGTGAGATCTAAGTCATCATACCCGGAAGTTCTAACCCCGGAAGTTCAGCCCACGAATTAAAACTGCGTGTGGCTGAGGAGCCAGTGCCATAGAGACCAGGCTTACGTGTAAATTCAAAGACCTCATTTGGGAGCCCCAGCCCTCATGTAAATTATAAACCTTGCACACTGACACTTGAGTGTACTCCCAGTGCTTAGGAGAACAAAACTGGAACATTCCTGGGGTTTATGTCCCAGCCAGTCTCACCGATCGACAAACTTCTAGCTCTGTAAAAGTCCCTGACTCAAAAAGATGGGGCGAGAAACAGGGCTCGGCTGGCAAAGGTGGTGAACTGCATGTCCGACTACCTACATTCATCCCCTGAAACTGCATGGTAGAAGGAGAGACCTGACTACTACAAGTTGTGCTTTGACCAATAGGCACAGATTTAATACATAAATATAAAGGAAAGTGTTTTTCAGTGGAGGAATGTGATTGAAGAAGAGACTGACCTCCATTCTTGCCTTCCAAGCACCCATGCACACAAATAAATGTGTGGATGGGCACACAGAAAGCGATGAATTTTCTGCCTGCAGTGATATGGACTAACCCCCATTGAATCACATTTTACATGATCTCTTTTTGTGTGTATGAGTGTTTGCCTACATGTAGGACTGCCCATGGAGTTCAGAAGAAAGTGTCAGGTCTACCCACATCTTCAACTACAGACAGTTGTAAGCCACCAAGTGGGTGCTGGGAATCAAGCAGGAGTGCTCTGGAAGAGAAGGCAGCGACCTGAACCATCCTTCAATCTCCAGAATATATTAAAAAAAAAAAAAAAACCAAAGACATCAACATTTTATGATGTTGTATTAAGGGATGAAAACATAGCATCGTATCTGGGATTAATCTAAGCCCAAAAGCCTGAATTTTGTACTTCTGCCCTTTTCTTCCTGTCTTCTCTACCTGTCTGTAGATCATGGTTTATTGGCCTAACTGCGATTTGTCCGTTGTGTGTGCCTCTCTGATATCCTGCTGTACCTAGTTTTACCTGCTTTTCTCTGTATTTACTGAACAGCACAGAAAACAGGAAGTGTGAAGGGGATGAGGGACTCATTTCGGAAGTCCTTAAAGTTTTACAAAGTGAAATGTTTAGTAGCATAGCAAAAGCGGAGTAAACAATACTGCACACACAGCATCAAGCTACACCCGTGTCATTTACAACATGGATGGTAGGTGTTTATTTTGAGTTTGCTTTTGACTGTTGGCGGCCTCCAGCAGATGGTTACCACCACACAGAGGCAGACACACATACATGAGTCCAGGTCAGGGGCATGGGAGAGTGCACTACCTAAGATTAAAGCCAGGTGTTAGCTTAGGTTATAAAAGCTGACTGTATAGGTAGTCCAAGGCAGAGTAAGGTCAGTTTTTCCATGGTTCTCTCAGGAAGGCTGGCTTTAAACAGGCTGGGTACACAGTAGGACAGCAGGTCAAGTACATATTCTTAAGCAATTGCATGGTGTATTGTGCAATTGCTGTAAGCTGCCAAAAGTTCAATCTTTTAGAGGTCGGGAGATAATTTTTCCTAAAACTGTATAATTACACCACATTTTACATATATTATAACAATGAGTCTTTTAAAGGAATTTTATTTACCAGTTTTGCTTCTCAAGTACACCTGCAAGCTCGGAGCAAACACCAGATTTCGGTGCTGGGATGCTTAAATAGGAAGCCTAAAACACCTGTGCAGAAAGTCTGACGCAGGCGACTAGACACAGGAGGGTGTGTGTCATCTCAGAGAGTGGTGTCCTGGAAATCTAGTCTAGGAAGAGAATTTTAATACCCTTCACACGGGTTCAAAGGTATGAAAATATTGAAAAAATAAACCTCAAGGTCTTAGTGGGTTTTTTTTTTCTTTGAATACTTGGGTAGCTACTTATGGGTAGCTCTAGGGATTCTGTTGTTAATAGATTCATTCAATTTTCCTGCACAGCACTCTGCACTCACACAGACCCCTCGAAAGTGGGCAGAGAACTCTAGGAATTCTGTGCACACACTGGGAAGTATTTCCATATGCTAATGCCTTCCTTGGCATGAGATGTCTTTCCTTAGCTTTGGGGAGACAGCTGAAGCTCTTGAGAACTTTGATGGCCTTGATTTAAGAAAGGTGGCTCTCTGCAAAGTATCCGTGCTTCTTTGGATGAAGAAGAAGATGAAGAGTCTTGGGCAGCACGCTTGTTTGCTCACTGTGTTGCTGGAAGAGGCAGATCCGTGGCTGTGACTCCTCCCTGGCAGTCCAGGTTCAGTTAGGGGCTATGACCTCCAGAGCTAGGAGCAAGCTGTCAGTTTGGAGGAGACCCTTGTTTAGTATATGTGTTTCCCCTTCAGGTGATAAATGCAGTCCTTGTTTCCCATTCTGCCCAAGGACAGACAGATTTCCCACCTTTCTCTGCTTCCTAGACAGCTTGGTTGGTTTCTTGTAGCTGTTTATTTTTGAGATTGTAATTTAATTACAATGTCCCTTCTCTTTTCTCCCTTCAAACTCTCCCACATACCTCTCCATACAATGCTACTTGTATCTATATCTTCTTTTGCTTTTGTTTCTGTTTTGTTTTTCTTGACCTAGTGTCTCCCATATAGCTCTGGCCATCCTGGAACTAACACTGTAGACAGACTAGGTTGACTGGCCTCAAATTTAACAGAGGTGCACCTGCTTCTGCCTCTCAAGTGCAGGGATTAAAGATGTGTGCCACCACGCCGAGCTGAACATTTGGCACTGAACAATCAATTGGTATGCTTTTTCCTGGGGACCATCTCCCCTGTTCCCGGGTACCTGTACCTCTTTGTGTAGGTTGAAGTCTCATAGCCTTTCCTCCATCCAGTTTGGCATGTGTGCCAGCATTCTTGTTTAGCTTACTTTTAAAAGCTTTTAAAAGCCTCTGCTCACTTACAATCCTGTGGTTTCATTTTGCACCAATCTGCAGTACTTGTCTTAGGGTAGAGGGCTACATTTTGTTTTATATTTGCTTTTGTCTATGATACTATTGGCTATTGGGGTTCATGATGGCAAATATCCTCCTTAAGGATTTACCCAGAGTTCATAGCACATTGTTTAACAGTTTTCAGTCAGTGACAAGGGCATCTCTGAGATGCTCAACTCAAAAGGAGGGAACTTCTCCAAGTGTTGCAGGATGACGTAGGAAGCATCCTCTTGTTTGCAGCCCCGTGAGCTTTTCTGCATTTAGCACCACTATCTCGGCTCTTGGGTAGCTAAGCTGGGGCTCGATATGTCCGTCTATTCTGTGTACTGTAGCAAGACACTAAAGGTCAGGTGACTCATAAAGTACAGACAGGTCTCTCAGAGCTGGAGCCGGGAGGCTCAAGATGAAAGCAGAAGCAGCTTGGTCTCTCATTGGGCTCACACTCTCACCAAGGGCGCTGTCTCCCTTTGACCTGCATGCTTCAGAGCAACTGGGCCCTCTGACCCTTTCTTCACAGGAACACTAATTTCTTTCACAGACTTACTACTCAGTGACCTAACTACCTTACAAAGGCCCTACCTCCTAATGGACAGTCACCTGGACGGTTAGGATTTCAACATTCAGTTTGGGAAAAACAGACCTATATGGCCAAACCATTATATTATTCAGTATCATCATTTTATGTATACATGCTCACAAACATATTTCCCATCAAAAAGGAAAGACTTCTTTAATACAGGTTTGCTTTTACAAAAACCTGCATAGGCAAGGAAAGATTGGGAAGGAATGACAGCATCCTTCCTCACAGTGGCTGAGCTCACAATAACACTTCTGTTTGTTGAGAAGGTATACCAACAGCACAGAGAAGGACACAGCTCCACGGGGCTGAAGCCAAGAGCCTGGCTTCCCTTCCAAATCACTCCCTCCTCCGACTACTTAGTAGTAGGTCTTAACACTCTCCCCAGTAGGAACAAGTTTCCCAAGATTATAGCTGCGCTTTTCAACGCTTGGAATTGTGTGATTTATCTCAGTCAGCATCAGAAAGTGGCACAAGCCCATTTCATTATATGAAACTGAAATTTATTATTATTTTACCGGACATAAATCAGGAAATAGATCCAGTACACATTACCTGGAGCTGCCGTTCCCAGCCCCTCAGCAGTGCCTGTCACTGAATGTATTTTCTTGTTCACTCACTGCTGTGTTCTGAATCATTGCCTCTGCCCTGTATGGCGGTCGAAGTCTCTCCCTTCAGCTGGATGAACCCATTTCTTTCCAAGGTTGGGGGTTTCTGCAGGATAATGGAAAACGCTGGCCTGACCTATACAAATCCTTGCTTCTTATCACATTGTATAAAACTCAGAGGAAGAACTAATGGAACGATTCAGCGTAGCTTTTGTTGTTGTTGTTGTTGTTCAAACTTATGTCATTTTATTACATAACAGACAAAAAATCCATAGCAATGTTTGCAAAGCTTTTTCTACTTTCTTTTATAATCCCAACTTAATAACCTATGCAGTTCAGCATGCAAATTCATGCAATTCTCCGTATTTCCAACTACAGAGTGGACATTGGAAAAAAAAGTTGGTTTAAGTATTCAAAAAAAACATCTTGATGAAAATAAATTTCAATGCTTTTGGTCCCAAACGTTAATATAATTTCAGATGTTAGACGATGATGTTTAAAACTCCTCATAGTGACCGGAAATACATCTTTGAATTTCCATTCTGAGATTAACGTCTCAATATGCATACCATTCCCTCAGGAAGTCGAGTTGTGTCGTGTTAGCAGTCAAGAGAAGCTGGGCCTGACAGTCTGCTACCGAACCGATGATGAAGAAGACACAGGCATTTATGTCAGCGAGGTAAGAGATGCTGTGGTGAAGACATGACAGGAAGGAGAAGGGAAGGAGGACTTGAAAGGGCTCAGAAGGAGGGAAGCCTCTTTCCAAGGCCTGAATGTGAAGAACTGGCTGCCTTCCAACTCTTGCCACTTTCAATTAGGGAAGCAAATTATGCTGCCCAAGTAATGCAATTATCATCAGCTTGTTTAGCACCGAGGCTTTCCCTGCAGAATCCCAGCAAGGAAAAAGTGTGAAAGTGGTAACATTGTATCAATTTGAATAGATTCCCATAAGATAGCAGCAGGCTGAGCTCAGCCCTGCTCCCCAAACATTTGTCCTTCCATTTCATTGCATCCTTTATACACTGCTAACAACAGTATTGGTTAATTATTTTAAACTAGCAGGCATAATAATCACCTCTTTTACTCCATGGGTGGGGTTAATAGGTTTAAATACCCAAGAAGTACATCTACCCTTTTCTTTTATTCAACCACAAGATCATTTTCAAGAGGCGGAAAAAGAAAAGCTACATTGGAGTTACCATTTTAGTGTTAGCTTGAAAGACTATAAAGCACAATTTATTACAATGAATCTCAGCACTTTAGAAAAAGCAAAACAGGTATATAAGATTTTTTTAATTATAAAGACTTTTAATTTATTTATTCTCTCTCACAATATATCCGGCTGTAGCCTCCAGTCCTCCTTCTTCTGCCTCTCCTCTCCCCAAGATACACTGTTCCTCCATTTCCCTTCAGAAAAGAGCAGGCCTTCCAGAGATATCAACCAAACACAACACAACTAGATGCAAAGACTAGGCCCAAACCTCATATCAAGGCTGGATGAGACAATTCAGTAGAAGGAAAAGAGTCCAGGGACACCTCTCCCTCTCCCATTGTAAGAATTCCCACAAACACCCCAAGATGTACAACCACAGCATGTATGACAAGGACCTATACATATTATTAAAAACTATACCTGTAGTCAAAATGAAGATGTTCATATTACAAAACTTAATCCCTGCAGATATGTCTGTAAGGGTTAGACAAACCAACCTAGTGTTCTCTGCAGTCTAAGTTTTCATGGCTACAATGTTAAAACTGAGACTAGGTACAATAGATTTCTACAGAGTTGCCTAGAATATTCAAGAGATCTGCCAGAAACACACCTAGAAAGCAGCACAACTCTGAAAACACAGAGGGGTACTTTTCTTTTTCATTTTACTCTGAAAATATGCGATGGTATATTTCTCTATCTTTTTGCTGGCCTCTTCCCAAACGGAAAACTCTCCAGAGGAAAAAATTAATTTGGCTACTTCTTTAAAATGAGCGACTCCAGTGATCTCTCTTACAAAAGGATGGAGGAGTCAAGAAATACTTACTGAACCTTTTCTGTAATGTATACAGAGGCAGGCAGTTTTATGGATGGTTGGGCTTAGTTTTAACCTTGAAAGACAAGGTTTCACATGTTGGATGGATTTTTAAAGGGAGACAATTCATTAATAATATAATCCTCTGCATTCTGGTGAGTCTCTGGTATTTAAATCTGTCAGACTTGAAACCTCTCTTTGTAGAGGTGGTAAAGAGGCCTTGGGAACCAAACTTGTGGAAAGACTTGCCCTCATACAGCCTGCGGATGACTGTGGGAGTTTTTATGCTGGACTCATCCTCATTCACTGGGACTCCTAATAAGGAAATAACATGTGATGTCAGAGCCAAGAAGATCAACCTCATGCATTACTTAAAATACTTAACTTAGAAAAGAAGCTTTGATGCAACAAACCCATATCAAGGATTTGGAACTATCCCAGGAATTTAATAGATAAAATCACCTCAAGGAACTGAAAGCCACCACTCAAGTTTAGCCTGTTAAACTGTTGGGACATTCTGAGTAGAGCTTTAAACTTCTATTTGTTCTAATAATGCAAAGTTGATGTACTTTGCACTCTATGTAAAGTGTCACCAAGTAACAGAATGTACAGATAGATATTTTTTATTCTTGAACAATATAGATTAAAAATCTCTTTAAATATAATATGCATGTGAGACTGAAATCCCTTTAATAAGTATGGGCTTAAAAGATCTGTTGGCTTTCCTGAGATAGTTCCAGTATTATTTACAGGTCACATTATATACTGTAAATTTCCTGGGTCCAGAAAAGTTCTGCTCTTACCATCACCACAGCATTCTGTCAGGTAAAGATTATCTGACAACTGGGCTTCCAAAATGACTGAAATGATGTGAAAAGGGAAGGGAGGGGTGGAGGAGAAAGGGATGGAAAAATGTCCTGCAATTGAAGCTCTGCCAAGTACATTATATTATTGTTAACTTTAAAGTGGTTCGTTTACAGCTTTAGAATCCATTATCTTTGTGACCGAGAAAAAAAATGGCTCATACCCTGTCATGAATCAATGGAGACTTCTGAGCCAATACGGTCTAAAACTACAGTATCTTAATGTTTTAAAACTACATTGTATTGAGACTAGAGTCACATCCTGACATGGCACTTGTCCTGGTGTGCTAGAGTTCTCGTAGAAAATCTGCTGGTCTTGATTCACTGGTAGGGGCTTTCAGTGACCCCATTAGTGCTCAGATCAGAAACATAACCTACCTGGGGTGACACATGCTATATTCTCAGAACTGTGAAGTTGGTGGATCTCTGTGAGGCCATATTGATCTACATTTGAGTTAAAGGCCATCCTTTACATAGACTATCTGAAAAGGGGCTACTACAAAGTTCTGGGGAAGGGGACGCTCCCTAAGCAACCTGTCATCGTGAAGGCCAAGTTCTTCAGCAGAAGAGCTGAGGAGAAGATAAAGGGTGTGGGAGGTGCCTGTGTCCTGGTGGCTTAAAGCCACTTCAGAGGCTAATTAAATGCAAACATTTTCAAAAAAAAAACTACATTGTAAGCTCTCAAAAGGATATTGTATGGCCCTGAAGATGTATGCCTTCTCTCTTACAGGTTGACCCAAATAGCATTGCTGCCAAGGATGGTCGCATTCGAGAAGGGGATCGTATTTTACAAGTACGTGACGTGTTTATTTCCTCAAGTTTCCCACAGGCCATCTAACAGCTTTCATTTTATCTTGTTTCTTGTAAAACCTTGGGGGCATAGGGAAGAACTTGTCATTGCTTTTGCATATTATCATCTATAAAGCAAAATACTATCATTTTAAGCACTTTGAAAGTAAAAGCAGTATCATCTCTCTAGAGTTGTTGGGTGACAGTTATTGATATACAGCTCCTGGAAAGAGGCTTTGACTGCCAGCTCCTCTACTGGACACTGTTTACCTTCCTCCTTTGCAAGCCCATGTTCGTATCTTGAGTTATAACCTGCTATCATTGCAAAGCTTCCCTGAGACTTCCCTTAGCACAGTGCTGATAAATGACTGGTACACAGTACCTGCTGCTCCCAAGAGTCCTGGTGGCTGCCCTTTTCAAAACGAACTGCTTGAACATGGTTCCATGTGTTCCCTTACTATACAAAAGTCTAGCTATCCAAACCAGCAGTTGCCCAAGACTAGAGAGGGAGATTCCAAGGCCAGATGGGAGAGCTCTGATTTCTTCTCCATAGAGAAATATAAAGACAGAGAGAGACGTTCACATTACAGTTGACTGAGAAATACGAAGCGGTAACAGATCGTAGGGAGGGACAGGGCTGGAAAGAGTCTCGCAGCCTGGTGGTGGTTAACAGGAAGCTACTGGCCCTGCTCTGCATTTGCCTCGGCTCCTGAGGTCCTTGCCTTAAAGTGTGACTGGAAGGCTCCACACCAAGTCTAATGTCCAGACCAACCCCCAACTGCTCAGTAGAGTTCATAGTCACGGCTGTGAAACAGCAAGGGGCGCTAGTGTGGAACATTGTAGCGGGTGCATACTTACCATATAGACATAGTAGCAGATCCAGAATTCCCACATCTTCCAATGGATCCCAGGGAATGCTTCTTCAGACATTCTGCTACAATTCCAAGCTACACTTGAAAATATCCAAGATACACTTGGGGAGCCCCGTCCTGTAAGTGGGAAGACAGCAGCCCACACAGAAGACCCCAGAACAGCTTAGCATAATGGAGGAGTCCCTAAGCTACTTGGTACGCCACCCTGTCAGCACCCAGGGCCACCTTGCCAACCTCCTTCATTCTCGCACCTCTTCTCTTGCTTAGTTTGATACCCCAGAGATCCTTTCTTCCCATGATCCTCTATGGAGGTTAGGAAAGTAATAGTTCCTGATGATATAGAGTCCAAGCAGTTTCCAGAAAACCCCAAGCGTATGCAGTATGGTAAGAGTTATGAGTAGTGGCCTGCAGTTAAGCAAATGGAACTGTGTCCATTGTTGGGTACATCACAGGGAATAAAATGGCTCTCTGGAAATCTAGACAAGGGGTTCTTTGAGACATGTATTCAGCATCTTCACAAACACACACACACACACACACACACACACACACACACACACAAGTCAATGAATGAAACAGGCATTCAGGACAGATGAAGAAAATCTACAGAGAAGCTTTGCTAGGGTAGCCCACTTAAGTTGGTAGTTAATCTAGATATTAGAAGGGTCAGATGCTGTATTTTTCAAACCAAGTGAAATACTGCTCTCACTTTGTTAATATCTACAATGCACTGAAGTAGTGTGACTTCTTGGCTCCCCGTGGTCATTAAGTACGGACACACAACGAGCTGTTCAGCATCCAAAGAGCTCGGAAGGTTTTGTCCCCTCAGAGTAACCACCCTAATTCAGCCACACTTTTGATGTAGCGAATGCCCATTATCATTTTTCTTGGCTGCTTCTCTGTCAGCTCTCACTTCTTCTAACCATCTATCCTTCACAACGATAGCTCCTAGTACACTATCACCTGGCTCCCTTCCAATCTTCCAGCTAACCACTGTCCCCTAGGCAAGCACAGTTTTAAAAATTACATTTAGAAAAAAAATATATATATATATCCTTTAGTTCTGTGGTTAAAAACAGGGTGCATGTGTTTCCATGAGACTGCATATTTTGAAGCTTCTAGATTCTTGGCTGTTTTGTATGCAGATTTATTTGTGAAGAAAAATGCCTAGAGAATAATAAACAATTCTTTAATGGAATTAGTTCATTGAAGAAGCCATGGCAGGGTTGATAAATGGTGTTTTTGCCATATTGCTTTATACTCCGTGACAAATACAGCAAACTAAATGAACACACAACACGACGCATTTTTTAAAAAGGCCTAGAATTCAATTCTGTCTCACATGCATAAGAATCAGCGTGTCTTAAGGGTGGTGGTAAAATTATATTAAATAAAACTGTGACAAAAATTATATCCACGGACAAATAGCTCCCATCTGTCTGGTTGAGAGATTGTGGGATACCTCGTAATGAACAAGTAATGACCCCTTTCCCAGGGAGAGGGCAATGGGACAAACAGAAAAATCTCTCCTTAGCCATAAGGTTTCCTGGCTGGTTTCTATTTAAATGAACCTTTCTGGGTCAACTATAACTTTAATTGTCTATTATGGTGGGCTAAGTTGAGTGTATTTATGAGCTTTCCCTCAGAGGAAAAGTTAATATTTTCCTCCTTTAGCATACCACAGACTTCTCCTGATAACACACATTACACACACACACACACACACACACACACACACACAATACTACACTCACAGGTGGTAGACATCACAAGGGGACTGTGCAAAAGAGGAACCACGAGACAGCTTCTCCAAAACATTCCCAGTTCTCATATGTTCTCCTGCAAAGTGCTTGCTGATTCTGCCCACTTCTGCCACTGACAAGAACTTAGGTCCAATTTGTCCCAGGAATTCACCTAAGAAATGTGTAGAGTCAACAAAGGCGTTTCTGAGTCAGAACTGTAAAGGGTTAGCGCCTTGGAGTGAGAAACGCAGGAAGCAAGCCGATACCATGCTGGCCCAAGAGCCAGCCATGTATGTGCTGGCAGACTCTTCCTGTGAAGGCTATGCCAGAAGGCAAGGTGGGACGACAGCATTTGAGTGAGCTGTCTGCATCCTCTGCACTCTACATGAACTGCTACAACACAGCCTCTCTTCCTAGACATTAATTTTCTTTCCTTGTATGGCAGGTTTCCCTGATTCTTTTTCTAGCCCCAGCTACCCCTTCTCCTCCCTTTGTTATTAAATACATCCAAAACACAGTACCCTTCCCGCTATGATACCAAGCTACTTAGGTCTTTGCCTTAGAAATGCCATAGGTTAGATGTCATCATCTCAGATGTCCATCTGTCTCAACTGCAATACCATTGAATCCTAAGTATTGGTACATTGAAGAAAAAAAAAAGAAAGGAAAGAAAAAACAACAACGACAACAAAAAAAACCCAATAGCATGCCATTTATAGAATTTTGGGCATGCTCCTCCATACACTCCCTTCTCCTAGATCAGGCCTAAAGTGGTGTTTTTGATTCATTTATCTCCCCCAGGATGAAGGTAATACCTACTTTCCCCTCCCCCAACAATAGCCATTCCAAACTGAACATTTACCTATGTCGATGCACAGAAAACACAAGGTCTACATCTAACTATCTACAATGATGATCCTCACTTCGAGCACAGCCTTCATACTGTTTTCCTCCGAGGCTCTCATTCCTTCTCTCTTAAGCCTAAAGTCCTTCAGGAGACTGAGGGGGACAGGACCAGCCATCCGTCTTCCCACTATGATACGTTATGTCTTCCTGGTGTCCTCCACCAGAGCAAGCCGCCTTCTCATAAGCAGCCCCGCGACCATAAGCCATTATTTCAGGAACAAAGGCAGCTGAAGGTTGAAAGCTCTATCTGATTCCCTGCCTCAGATCTTTCATTCTTTGAGTGGACTCTTAGCCGAAATACATGGCCACGTTTCTCGCTTTATATCTGTTTGAGCGTCAAACTAAGAGCCTAAGCACGCCACACTGAAATCTACTGACCAAGAGGGGCTAAAGTGGCCCCTCTTTTGAAAGAGAAAAAGGGTGAGTAACATTTTAATGGCAGATTTCTGTGGTGGCTTCATTTCATCCCACACGTGACCCTGGAGGTGAGTGGCTTCCGAGACAAATGCTTCATGTTTAACTGTCCACCCTAAAAGCCAAAACTCACACCGCTGTGAGTTTACAGAGAAGAAAGCACAGTGCCAGCCAGAGGGACTGAAAAAGAAACATGACGCAGGATCGGTGGCTTCCGATGTTAAAACTACATCTAAAATAGGTCCATGTCTAGAGAGAGCCGGACCTACTGCTGTGGATTTGAGTTTATAGATTTAACTCTGTTTTCTTGACTTGGTAGGATAGGGTTTGCCATCACAGGGGATTAAAAGCATTAACAGTGAGCGCAATAATGTAACGTGAGCATCTATAGGTGTGTGAGCTGCTACGATGGCAGGTGCGTGGTTGAGCCCTTTACCGCAACCCTCTGAAAAGGCCACTGTGAGCATCTAATCGAAACCAGCAAGCGGGATGGCAACATCAGGATAGTGGAGATGAGGGGCAGGATCAACAGCAGGTGAAGCCTGGTTAAAAAGGGGAAGTATGCATATGCTTGAGGCAACACTAGAGAGGGAGGTATTGCACACTTAATCCCAGCCCCTCCTTCCCCACCAAAAGGATGGAGATTAGCCAGGTCAGAAATCACAGAATGTTTGCCAGCAAATATATCCAGGGTGAGATGATAGGACAGGTGAGCCTGACAGGTGGACTGACAAGTTGCAGGCCGACCAAGAGGCACCGTGAGATGACTAAAAGTCCTTAGCCCAAAGGAAGTAAAGGTCGTGGGCTTTAAAAACCATCATCCTAGTTGGACAAGGTTTACTTCAGAATTGGGCCTAAGACATACACATGAAACCCGTGACCACGAGAGTGTCTACCCATGGACAAGCAAGAAATGAAGGTGGTGCCTATTTAGACAAGAGTATGAAAGACCTGCAGGATGTATGATTTATTTTTTTCCACTTGAGGTCTGCTCTTCTAATTATCTACAATAATAGTTTAGGACTCAGGATTGCTTGCTGTTTTCCAAAGTCAGATTCTTCCGTTAGTTTTGCTTTTCGGGGTGTGTGTGTGTGTGTGTGTGTGTGTGTGTGTGTTTGATAATCCTCATGGATCGGCCCAAATCCCAGAGACTGGAAAATAAAAACTCTGAGTGAAAACACAAAATGACTGGCGAAAAAAGCAAATTGGCTAGCACGGCCATATCTTTTCTCTGTTGAACTTACATAATTAGAATTCATTTAGGCAGAATTTCTTCCATGCTTGAAATTTCCACATATTTTGATACTACACTAGCAGTAGAAAAATATTGTCTCTATGGATCTGAGAAATCAATAGAGCAAAATGATTTTTTTAAGCACCCAAAAGAAAATATGGTAACTTAAAAACAAATGCATCTGGACACGAAAATGTGGCTTAAGGATGCTTATGCTAATTTTAGAACCTAAGAAAGTCTGAGCGCTGTAGGATTCTTTTTTTCCTGCAGTAGGATTTTTTTTCCTGCACAATCAAAAGCTCAAAGTTGATTTTTACTTAACGCCAATCTTTTTTTTTTTTTTTGGTAAACCATTAAGTTTTATTGGCATTACTTACAGGAATATGAGTGAATGGTTACTTACGGGAGCAGAAATGACTCAAAGACAACTTCCTTACCAAAGCCCACCCCAGCATGAGCAACAGCTCACAAAAGCTGGGAACCTGGAGCTCACTGCACAGCTAGCAGACAGCTCAACAGGTTGCAGAGTGTCCTTTCCAAGTGATGTAATTGGTATAAATGTCTTCCAGGAGGCTCAGCTGGTTTTTGATTCTTCTAGACAGCTGGTCTGGGCTCAGTCTTCTTTGTAGCTTGGCTTGTCTGAGGAGGGGCACTCTCTCCAGGTTTATTAACTCTTGGAGGGAGGAACCTAGTGAATCTGTCAGTTTCAGGGACTTCCTGAAGCAGCAGCTGCTTCTTTTTTTTTTTTTTTTTAATTTAGAGAATACTTTATTAGTTTTTGTAATCAAACCCACATAGATAAGACCTTACATATTTAATACAGTGTACTTAACGCCAATCTTTAAATATTCCAACTATATCTGTAATATTGCATGTGTTTTGTTGAAAGAGTTAATGGGCAGTGCTTAGGAGGAATCAACGCTGGTAACAGGGTCCTAAAGAGCTGCTGTTCTCCCTCTGGATTAGACTTATTTGGGAGATCACTGGAGTGATGTTTGGACAACTGAGTCAGATCCCCCAATATGAAGTGATTAACCGAGCCCGGGTCAGCCGCGGCCTGGGAGAGCAGCCTGCTCAGAGGCAGTCTGCAGCTCTCTAATTGGCTCCCGGGAGCGTGCAGGATGACGGATTTCAGTTGTGGAACTGCTGGCCGCTTCCCCAACACTATTATCTCAGAGTGACACTTCCATTACTCTGAGCGGAGAAAGATGAACGTCACCTGTCAGGGGCTGGTTAATTGTGTTGCTAGATGTATGTTGCCAGGGCGCAGGTTGGACATTTATGAACATAACTGCTTCCTGCGATGTCCACCATCCTTCAGGGATCGATACGGCTCTTACGGCACGCGTGTAATTGAGTGAAGGCACTTTCCACGGAAGGGTGAAGAGGAGCCCATTGCGGGAGCCTCGCCGTCCAATACATTCGCCATAAATGAGCTGATATTTGCCATTTATTGTGTGCAGCATTGTAGAAGTAGAAACTAATGCTCCCCTTCCGTTCGTTCCTCTAGATAAACGGGGAAGACATCCAGAACCGGGAAGAGGCCGTGGCTCTGCTCTCGAGTGATGAGTGTAAGAGAATTGTGCTGCTCATCGCCAGGCCCGATTTGCAGGTCCGAGCAAACTGCGGGATCTTGAGGCTGCAGTCTGTAGCCACCCAGTTCATGCATGCACTCCTGCTAGGTGACCTCGAATCGCTTTCCTGGGTGTCTGTATAACCCGTGAAACAATATAAAATTCTGCAAAGCCGAATCCTCACTGCCCAACCTTACCCAAACACTACTCTGCTAAAGACTCCACAGAAAGGCGACCTAGGACTCAACTGTAGGGGGAAATTTAAAACACTCGAAATGGGAGCCCCCTCCCCCTCTGCTCGATAGTTACTTAAATGGTTCAGCAAATGAGACATAGCTGACTGCAGATTGTTTTAAATTCTGTGCAGACCCTTCCTTTAGGCTTCCATCTAAAATACATAATTGGTATATTAAGGCATCGTGAAGGATTCACTAATGAGAATGATATTAGCATATGTAGCTATCATCCTAAATCTTCCTGAAATAATTCTATCAAATAAAGTAGCTATGGTGTAGTCCCGTGAAGGTTCTTTTCCATACCTAACGTGACAAAAAATAATTTATCTGCATCCTCCCCACACACACACACACAAAGAGGCTTCAAAAGGAGTACTTTTATATCTCGACAGAGGACAATGTCATCAGAATAAAAACGAGGGAATGATGGGAGAAAGGTGCTTAACTTGTGTCTCCTTTCACATCCTTCTCCTGTCCCATCGAAACAGAAAGGACCGTAGGTTGTCACTGTCCTATCCACCTGTCAGTGTTGTGAAGGAAGTTAGCTGCACCACCATTTGTCTCCCAGGTTATTGATCTGATATTTTTCAGACTCAGTAACGACATTCTCTCAATAAATTACACTGGGTAAGTAGAGTTCAGTGTCAGGCTGCTCCAGACTTGAGTCCAGTGGTTATAAAAGATCACCCTTTCCGCATATATTTCCTTTATGCCCTTGACCATTCTAAATGGTTCTCATAAAGTCTGCTATAGCCTGGAGCGCAGTAAAGCCACACACCTGAGGTCTTGGTAGTGGGGGAAAAAAATGAGCCCATACAACAGGCCGGAGTGCATTTTCGCTAGGAAGGAATGCTTAAAATACATTTGAAATTGTACAAAGTATCTAGAATGTTCTTGAGCCAATTATCTCACCAATACCATTTCCTCAGGGGGTGGGGAAAGAATAAAAAAAAAGATATATATCAGCAAAATTCATAGTAAGCTGAAATGAATTGAGTGGCCATCCATGTTGTAGGAAGGTGTGTTATAAGTCAATTTCCTGTCCATCCGTGTAGCTGCTGGGGAAACTCATGAATTTAGAGCTGAGGCATTTCCAGCCTTGCCATGATGGGCAATAGAAAGAATGGATGTTAATGGCTCAAGACTGGTCCCTGCTACTATCTGTCATATACACCTGTCTGCCTGGCAGAAGGTGACTATCTTGCTCACCCTCCTGAACTATCACCTAAAAGAGTCAGTGTTGGAGGATGAATCGTCAAACCAGACTGTTTCCACATTTGATAACAGACATCACTGATGTCACGGAATAATATGCTACCTATTCAAACCAGGATTTACCTTCCCCCTTGGTCCTGGAAGAAAGAAAAATAAAGGTTCCATACGACTAGAAAAGACACCATTGCTTTGAAAATCGGATTTCCAGCGCAATCATCCAAGAAAATGCATCTTAACACCATACTTTAAAAATAGAATTTACACGGTACATGCTAAGGTTGGGAAAAAAAGACAGACAACAAATCCTGTTTTTCCATCTGCTATCTTTGTCTATCAAATTCGGTATGTCTTGTGCATTGTGCGCACGTGTACTCTATGCGGGGAGAGCTTTTTGTGTGCTTTTCCTAACGTGTTTAAAAATGTTTTGCACACTCTCAGGATTCTTGGAATTGATCTATGTGCTCGCCCGGGGCACTATTGTGCATCTGTGCAATATTTTTAAATAACTCATTTCCTTCATTCCTTGTCACCTTTCTTTCATTTCCTGCTTGTTTTCTTCCTCAGACCATTAAAGATATTGCTTTTCTACTATCCCGTTCCCCTGGGGAGATAGGGGCAGAGAGGGCTCTCGGAGAGCCTGGGAGCCACTACCTTTGAATGGCTGTACACCCTTCTTTCTCCTCTGTGCTGTGTGTGACCTACATTGTGCAGACACAGTGTCCTATGAAGGTGATCCCTCCTTCCTGGCAGCTCGACTCAGGTAGCACACAGACTTCAGTTGAGTGAGTGATGCTGAGAGATGCTGAGGTAAATCAGGGGGATAGGGAGCATTGAGGAGACCTCCACTCCTGTTGCGCTATGCGCTCCAGCCTCCAAGATAGGCACACAGGTGCCTACGGGTGGCGACTTAGTCCAAAAGTCATCTCTATTTTTGTTCTCGGCTTTCCCATCACTCTACATAGGCCTCAGAAGGCTGCTCCCATGTAATTATCAGGAAAATTCTGCCTTTGACCTGATCAAATACAACAAAAGGCAAAACAGAAAGAAAACAAAGCAAAACAAAATAACCCAAATCAAAAATAAGAAAACAGACAAACAGGAAACAAGTCCCAGCGGTGATTATAGGAAGTAAATGAGCTTAGCTTGAAATGTTTTTGTTCAGAGTTGAGTTGTACAGCTCCGTGGCTCAAAATAAGGGATTAGAGACTACGGAATTCTTAGTTAGCATAGTCACGGACACCTTCCTTGGGCCACATTAAGAAAAACGAGGGCAGAGAAGTTCGTCCATACCTCTGGTCGTGTCCGAGGTGATATAAGTTCTGTGTGGGCTTTCAATAGACACATTCTAGTTTGCTTTCCATCGCTGTGACAAACACCAGGACCAAAGGCGATTTGGAGAGGAAAGGGGCGTCACTTTGTCTGATTGTTTGTTTTAGCTTATAATTACAGCCCATTATTGAGACACACCAGGGAATGTGTTCAGGGCAGATCCCTGAGGGTAGGAGTTGCTGCAGAGATCACAGAGGATACCCCTTGCTGGCTTGCTCACCTACCTTCCCTAAATCAGCCTATGCCCACCTACCCAGGGCTGGCACCACTCACAGTGAGCTGGGTCCTCCTACTTCAATTAAAAACTAAACCACTGCCCACAGACATGCCCACAGGCCACTCTCACTGAGGCAGTTTTCCATGGAGATTCCCTCTTCCCAGAGCGTCAAAACAAATGTTACCTGTGACACCCCGATCTGCCTTTTGTTAAGAAGTGTCATGCATGCACGTGAGTCCTTGTGGTACCATTTAAAGTCCTACTTTCAAGAGTTTGGGTTTTTTGTTGTTTGTCTTATTTGTTTGGTGTTTTAAGACGTTCATTTGTCTTAAAAGGTTTCTTATTGAAAACCTCTCCAACCGCTGTCCTTTTGTGCTCATTAGAAACCCGTTTTTCTTTGTAGCACAGAGTAAAGCCGAGTTTTGATGGCAGTACAGGTTGTTTAATGAGCGCGACAGTTAATTTATATACTCCCGCTCCAGAAATCCACTCAGAGGCCAATTATCTGCATTGGCTGCCAACAGCAATCATATTGTCAAGGTAATCTCTAGCCCTCCACTTCCCCTTGCGTGGAGACACCAACAGGATGTGTTTAACCGAGCGCTGAAAGGGCCTGGCGTGAGCATTTGCATCTATCACCCACAAGCGAAATCGGGCGCCATTCCACTGCCTTTAAACACATTAGCCATGATCCCTCAAACTAATAGACGTGATCCCTCCCCAGTGGGACTGCATGTGCTTAATATGCTTCAGGTCTTGACTAGTTCTCAGGACCCTGTGAATAAACAGGTCTGATTATGCATGCTTCCCCCCATCTAAGGAATGTGGGTGCCAATGAGATGACTCAGTAGATAAAGGCCCTTATCACCTAGCCTGATGAGGTCATCAATTCACCTGGGTCCAAGAGAGAAAGCGCACATTGTCCTCTGACTTTGATATGGGTCCCATGGCATGCAGACACGTACAGGCACACACACACACACTCACACACAAGCATGCACAGACACACAGTGGACATAGAGATAGATAGATAGATGATAGATAGATAGATAGGTAGATAGATAGATAGATAGATAGATAAGGTAGGTAGTTGGGATGGATGGATAGATAGATAAGGTAGGTAGGTAAGTAGGTGGTAGGTGGGTAGGTAAGTAGGTAGGTGGGTAGGTAGGATAGATAGATAGATAGATAGATAGATAGATAGATAGATAGATAGATAGATAGATATGGTAGGTAGATAAGGTAGGTAGGTAAGTAGGTGGGTAGGTAGGTAGGTGGGTAGGTAGGTAGATTGGATAGATAGATAGATGGATGGATGATAGATAGATGATAGATAGATAGATAGATAGATAGATAGATAGATAGAACAAATAAATAGATGTTTGGGTATTTGGTTTTTTAGTTTTATGTTTTTGGGTTTAGTTTTTTTTTATTATTTTTCCTTTTATTTTTTACAGACAAAATCAATGTTGTCTATCAATTCTTTTATGACAAGGTTCCACCTTGCTAGCTTGATTCACCCAACTCAAAAGAGAGTAAAATCTGCTTGTTGGGGGCCTGTTGTCTACAGTCTCACTGGGGAATGTTGTTATGGGTAAAGGCCCAATTGTCTCATAGCCCTATCAGAACCACCTGCAGTTCTTTGAACTTGGGGCTGCAGGAGATGATGAACACTCCAGCTGCAGACTCTGTAGCTTGCTTTCCTTTCATAGGTTCTGAAAGAAGGTAATGTTCTGTGCTGTGGGATTTACTCATTTACCAGAGAAAATCTAAAACTGTTTCAGGAGAGGATAAAAGGCCTCTAAGCGTCCTTTCCTTCCTTTCTTTCTTTTTTTGTCTCGCCTTTTCTTCTCCCTGAGAGGTGAGGAGAGGGGGCTGCGGTTCTGAAGAGAATCACTAACAAAGAGAGCCGGTTGGCAGTCGGCGCTGAGGCTTACCCTATTCTACCACGAGTCTCACTAGCATAATGTAATGGACTAATGTGTTCTCCTCTGCAGCTGGATGAAGGCTGGCTGGAAGATGAAAGGAACGAATTCTTAGAGGAGTTAAACTCGGAGATGCTGGAGGAAGAGCGTAATGAAGGAGCGCAGTGCACAGCCAATGAGCTGCAGCAGGTAGGGCCCCCAACCTCAGCTGCATCATGGGAAAGGTCGCTTGCTTTCTTCAACGAAAAAGAAAGCACAACCAAAGGGTTTGATCAAACATCTGTGTAATCGTAATCTTTTGGGGCAAATGATCTTCTCAAACGAAGCGCAAGGAATATGTGTCTTTTCTGTTAAGAGTATTTCCAGCTTGGAAATCCTGAAGACTTTTCCTATAACACAGTAACATTCGGACAGTGAAATGGGTTAGTCAACATAATTGGCAGGCACTTAGGAGTAAATGTGCGTATTGCCTATGGATAGGCTAGCTAGGAACAACCAACTGTCGTCCATGGGGTAACTTTGAAACAAACATTTGAGCTTAAAATATGAATGTTAGCATTTGAACAGTTAATCTGTAGATAGGATGATAACATGGGGTAAGGTTTTGTGTACTTTATGGGTTAATCATCCCTGTGTACTCTTGAACAACCTATAAGGGTGATCTTTGTCCCAGTGGTTGCTATACACATGTCCCCTGGCATAAATTGAAGTGACTAACATCATGCTGTCTTAAGGTCACATATTCATTCAACAAAAGTTTGAACTCTTACTATGTTGCAAGTACCTTGATGGTGGGAATGTTTTAAAAGAATTCATAACGGGGAAGATCACAGCCAGGGGTAAGGCAAAGTGAGTCTAGTAGTCTCCCTATTTCTGTTATTTTCACAGCACATTAAAAACAAGGCCGGATGACCTAGATTTTTTATGTCTAATTTATGTCCTTCATCTGACTGACATAATCTCATTAACATCTCTCTGACAGTTTACTAATTCGTTTAATTATCATCCCATTCTCAACTTTAATTGTTACCTCGTCATAAAGACGTCTGTTAAAAAAAAAAAATCCTGACAGGCTTAACCACACGAAACAGACATTTTATCACCTCGCCAAACTGAATAATGAAGTATGTTTACCTCAAACAAAATGCAGAAACTAAACCGTAGGACTGCCAGTCGAGCATGATACAGATCATGATTGCTACTGGTCCCTTCACGGGAAACGCTGCTGCTGGGTCGTGGGTTTTTTGGGTTTTTTTTGTTGGGTTGTTTTTTTTGTTGTTGTTGTTGTTGTTTTTTGTTTTTTGGTTTTTGGTTTTTGGTTTTTTTTGTGGTATAGATAGGGTTGGAATTTTTATGTATAACTTCAACACTGGCCACAAATAAATATATCTTTTGTTGACAGCCACCTCTTACAAGCAAGAAAGTCCTTGCTCCAGGCTTTTTCTTTCTTAGATACAAAATGTGACCTGATACAGAATTGACAGGGGGATGCTGGAATAAAGAAGTAAGGGAGAGATGCCGTCTAGGTAAAGTGATACAGTGCCAAATGTTGCCTACTCATCAGATGTAATACAGATTTGAGGGCTAGTGAAGGAACACCTAATGTCCCCAAGGTCAGCCGATCATCGTGTGGAAATTTTTCTCCCCCACAAGACTGAAAACTGACACGACGACAAATACAGAAACCTTTGAAAAGTCTTTTGCTCTTATAAACAATATTGTTGCCTCAGAAATGTCCTGTCAGGCACGCCTCCTGTCAGAGTCATAATCCCAGGGGGCAGGGTAAAAAACACCAAGGTATATTAACGACCAGGCACTCTAGGATTAGAATGGAGATCTTCATTTCCATGGTTTTTCAGCGTATGGTCTTCATTTTCATGGTTTTCCAATCATGGACCAGCGACAATGATTGCAAGGTCAACTTAGCAACTCGCTCGAATTTGTAGGCCCATGTAGACTTTATACCAAAGTCAACTTTCTACACTGTCTAGGGTTGGACAGCTGTTGTGGACTCAGTATGCAGTTGTATGGAAAGAAAAACATTAGCCTTTCTGCCTCATCGCAAGTTTGTTACATAGAAACTCAAACTGCCCCAAGTTGTAGGAGCATCAAGAATGTGGTGAGCAAAGCACACCATGCATCCCTTGTTAGACAGAGCCAGACCTGGAGCTGTGAGCAGTTTTCCTTGGTAGTTACATACAATTTTATCTATCGGTGAGGCATTAGAAATTAATCATTATGTTCATAACAAGTAAGGGAATGTATTATAGGGAAAGTTTGAGAATCCTAGAATTGATACACAGCTATAATTCCTTTATTATTTATGTGATGTTACCTTTGGGGAACAAAACAGTGATTGTTAAGAGACAGTTTTTATTATTTTTATTTTTTTTACATTTTATTATTTTTTTATTTACTTTAATTTCTCCACCCCAAATTTCTTGCCCCAGATCTAATGGTTTTTAATGATGTAGTAGAACTTGCTAGAGTAAGGAAATAGATCTAGTTGTGAGTAAATTTACACGTAGGGAAAACAATCGGAAAGTGCTGTGTGATAAGAAAAGAAAGTGATTTTACATATTCATCTCATTGGGCTTTTGGTAAATTGTTCTATATGAAAGTAAGTAATTATATATACGCACATTCATAGCATATGTTCTATTAAGGTATGTGCACACATGTCAAAACATGTTTTTGATATTACGTCTGTGCCTGCCAATCAGCATTCCTCAAATTTTCCTTGTGAACTATCACTTGTGTTCATGTTTTGGGGGGAAAGGATCACTGTTCAATGGGTGCAGAAAACAATGTTATGGCTTCAGACTATTACAAGACTTAAAAACAGCTGTACCATATAGGCAACCAGAAAGGAGGCCTGGAGCTAAAGCAGAGCCCAAAGGTGCCTCTGTGATGGGTTAATTCTAGGGGCTTTCAGGAGCAGAGAGGAAGGACCTTCCTGAGCGTCTAAGTTAAGGTTACGATTGCTGTGACAGAACATTATGATCAAAGCAACTCGGGGGGAAGAGGCTGGATTTGATTTGTACTTCTACATCACTGTTCATCAAAGGAAGTCAGGACAGGAACTCAAACAGAGCAGGAACTTTGAGGCAGGAGATGAGGCAGAGGCCATAGATGGATGCTGCTTCCTGGCTTGCTCCTATGGCTTTCTCAGCCTGCTTCCTCATAGAACCCAGGACTACCACCCTAGGATGCCACCACTCACAATTGGCTGGGCCCTCCAGCATCAATCATTAATTAAGAAAATGCCCTACAGATAGATCGTGTGGAGGCATTTTAAAAGTCTTTTGATTCTTTTGCTCGAAGATACCCTCAGAACTTTATTAAGAAAATTGTACTCAGATGTATTCAAGTTGAGGGTGATTTCAATCTTTCGTCTTTATTCATTCTTCTATCTCAAACGTTTGGCAACAGCTACTATTGCTACTTCCTGCTGAATTAGGGTGTAGGTAGGGTTTAGATTTGGGGTTGATGAGTAGGTCTTGTGTGTCGGGAAAGAATCAAGGTTTCCACTGTGTCTAGGCAAACCGAACAGATTATGAACTTTAAGAGAAGTCGGGTGCTTGCTCCTAGAGATAGAATCATCGGGGAAGAGCACAGAAAGGAACCTAGCAGAGCAAAACATCAAATCACAACAGCCTGATGCTCCAAGCAGGCCTGTCACCTCAGCTCATGTGTCAGTGAGACATCCTGTCTTCACGAATAAGGAAGAGAATGATAAAATCAGGACACCCCACAGTCTTGCTCCCCTAGTCTCCCATCTCCCTGGCATACCCTTTCCCAAATCCAGTGAGGGAGACCTGGTGCTTGGGGCATGGCGCAAGAGGACTAGAAGCAGGAAGCCAGCTTCTGCTCAAGGAACAGAAACACATTTTGTGGCTACACTACCTTCAAAACCTTGGCTCTTCTAATTCCATTTGTTGAGATCTGCTAATATCCATGCAAGTGTTAATGTTCACTATATCATAGACTGAAGGCTAAGTGTGGAGCTAGTGAGAAGTCTAGCACAGTCGTTATCCGTGCACAACCTTTACTGGGCTTTTGTCAGTGAGAGTTAAGACACGGACACAGACGTTCTTACTTTTCCTGAGAAGCAATTTCGCCCAGTGAATCATTCACACTAGTATTTCCAGGGGCAGATTCCTTTCCGGTTTCTAAAACCACGTCGTGTTTGAAGATGATACTTAGTAGCGGTTTCTTTGTGTTTTGTTTCCCCTGAAGTGTTACTAGAAGAGCAGAGTGGTGTGTGTAAAGGTAAGAGCTCTTCTTGCTTTGCTCTCAGGCAGTCAAGAGTAAACAGCTTGTCAGGAACTAGGTAGGCAAGGGGAAGTTTACAGACAAACTGAGGCGGATTATAACGGGTATTCTGAACAACTGAAACAAAAATAGCATCAGTCTGAGGTGGAAAATGCAGAGCTGAGAGAAATGACTTCATATAAGCACTCTCTACGCGGGCTGTGGTGGCTGCTGCACTGTGACCTGGCAGTCTCCTATGGTAGTTATTAGGAGATAACTTCTTCCCAGCATGCTTCTTCAGTAAGCTTAACACAGCTGCGTCTTTTGTGATTATAATGACTGTCTTGGTTCTTTCCTGCTCTCTCTGTAGCCATCACTTCCTGTCTGTCCTGTAGCTAGGCTGACTCTCTCCTAGTTGCCAGACTGACTGGCCACACTGGAGGGGAAGAAACTGATGGTGGAGTTAATCATTTTAGTCACATTTGTGCAACAAGGAGGTTTAGAAGACATGCTCTCGAGCCAAGGATAGCTGGTGTTCCTTGCTGAACCCTGTTCTTTGTGGTTGATGACAGGCATTATGTCAAGGCACTGAGCAGGCATCACGGTGTAATGAGTCAAAGCCCTATGGAGGCTTGATATGCATAGCTATGAAGCTCTAAAAGAAAAAAAATACGAAATGAATAAGCCAAACACTCGACGTCATAGTCTAGCTTTAAGCAAAGAAATATAATTTTCTGTAGCTGTGCCAATTTTTGTCAATGAAAAAAAAAAACAACAGTATGAGCTTAGTTGTCCCTAAAAATTGTATTTAAAAGGAGTCCTATACCTAAGGCTCAGGGAGCCTTGCAGAGAGAGGGAGCACAGACAGTGTAAGAGCCAGGGGGTTGAACATCTTCTGTGAGATAGCATCCTTTATATATCATACAGCCATCTAAATGAGACTTGCATAATGACGACACGAGATAATATGACAAAGCAGATCGGACACCCACAAGGCCTTCCCCCTCGATAAAGAGCCATAGGCAATCAATCAAAAGTTGCAGAGTGAGGGAGAATCGTACTTTCCAGTGACAAGTCCGCTGATGGGTTATCCAACCTTAGGTCATCAAACCTATACATAAACACACATGAGCAACACAAATGGAACGAGCTGGTTGTATTTACACACACACACACACACACACACACACACACACACACACACACACAAACACTTCTAACAAAAAAAATTAAACGAAAGAGGCCATGAACGTTGAGGAGTGGGGGCCCAGGAAGAGTTGGATTGGGGGGGGAGCATGAAAAAGATATAAAGTACTCATATATGAAATTCTAAAAAAAAATTATAACTTAAATTAACAACAAAGAAGAATGCCTTAGACTCTTTTCCATGTACTTAGGTTCAAATACTTTAGTGAAGAAGCAAAAGTGTCTGTCAATGGATGACTAAAGACAATAGTAACCATAGAAACCAGTAGGACTTCCGTAAGAATCAGCAGCTAACCAAAACAGTAGTTACTCTCACTGCACACAGCATTTTAAAACAATGGTCCTCGGAGGTAGCATAATATCAGGACTGCCTAACTTGTACATTTTACTAAGGTTTAGTACGTAATTTAAGAATGTCTTGTTGCTTCAGACATAGAGAATTCTGGTTTGTTGTCAGTGTGTTAAGGCTTGTGTTTGGATTAATATAAACAATCTGTTTCTAATTATAGATCACCTGGAAACTCATGATTTTTTTTATTTGCTTTTGTGTAAGATTTGCCCTCTACAGATTCTCTGTGACTGCTCAGAGCCTCTCTAACTTGTTTAGCTCTCCTTCCTTCTTTCATTCCTTCCTTCTTTCCTTTCTTCCTTCCCTTCTTTTCTCTCTCCCTCCCTCCTTCCTTCCTTTCTTTTCTCTCTCCCTCCCTCCCTCCTTCCTTTCCTTCCGTTCTTTCTTCCTTTCCATCTTGGATTACTTTAGTCATAGCACACATTATTTCTTATCAATGTTTATCGTCTTCCGTTTTACTTGTCAAAAGATACCTTCACTTCTTTTGGTGTTCTTTATATAGAGAACTGCACATCTTAATTGTACTTTTGACTCTTAATAACCTTAGCAAAACCCAGGGAGAAAGCAAGCTTTAAATGCCATATACCAAAAGATGAGAGTAAATTCATTTATAACCCTACAGAATAATTTTTTATATTTATAAAATTTAAGAAGCTTAAGTATGTTAACTAATAGTTGAAGACGCTACAAATGTTGACAAATGTTTATATTTATTTAGACTCATCTTTCATATTTTGTATCTAGTAATAATAAATACAGCCCTACTTGGCCAGCACACCCAAACACATTGTCTATTAACAATTTGAACAAACAAGACATGTTTTGAAATGTGATAGTTGTGATTTATGAGTGTACCCATGTAACCATGGGGCAGTTTGAAGAGAATTTCTTCATCCTTTCATACAAACACATACAACACAATGTATCTACAATGGAATATATAGAAACACACATAGACAAAGGTGGTCTACCTTTCAGCTAGTCAGGAAACTAATGCAAATTGCTACAAAAAAGAAAGTTAAAACTGGCTCATATTCATGAGCCAATAGAAAGGTCAAAGGTCATCTAATCTTAAGGCTTGTATTTGCAAGTCTTCTACAGTCTTCAGATGGACTCAAATGAGGCCATGTCCATAACATCTGGTAGAGGGTTTTGTTGTTGTTGTTGTTGTTGTTGTTGTTGTTGTTATTGTTGTTGTTGTTTCTCATTGGTTGGTTTTGTTGTTGTTATTGTTGTTGTTGTTTCTCATTGGTTGGTTTTGTTGTTATTGTTTCTCATTGGTTGGTTTTGTTGTTATTGTTTCTCATTGGTTGGTTTTGCTGTTATTGTTGTTGTTGTTTCTTGTTTGTTTGCTTGCCTGCTTGCTTGTTTGCTTTTCCTAGTCTTAGTTTCCAAATGAGTCTATGGACTCACTCTCAACTATGGCTGAAATAGCCAGTTTTACACATAACTTGGAATGATCAACAGATTTAAAATTAGCAGAGCAAGAACTTAAAGAGCTAAAGAGATTTCTGCCCCAGCTCGCTGCCTGCTGTTTAGGGACTATCTAAGAGATGGTCACAAGAAGATCGTAAAGGAGCCATGCCAGTCGTAAAAACTAGAGGGGCTCACAGAGCCAAAGAGAAGTCACTAGAGAAAAGCCATCAGGCACAGGCATATGCTCAATACAGGAAAGTCTCCTTTCACCAAAGAGAGCCGGAAGCACTCACTTCCGGCCAACACTAGTCTGAGGAATTCTAGGAGCAGTTCACCTTGATGGGATTGAACTCAATTCTGCTCAGTGTGTCTCTGGGATCCCTTTTTTATCTGGTGGCTGAAGGACAAGTCACTGTTCAGGAAATGTTTCAAGCCAGATGTGCTGTTTAAGGGACATTATCTCCCAGAATCACCAATCTGCCAGACAGTCCTACTAGTGTCTCAGAACATCCTGAACTTACAAGAAGTGTGGGGAGCTCAGGGTAAGAGCTGACCATTCTCAACTGCACCTTCCAAATGAGCCTAGTTCCTTCTAAACCAGGAATGGGGATATGCTCTTCTGAGGTGTTTCCATGTGTTACTATAGTAAGTTGTCCTAGCAACCTTCTTGGGAGCCTTGTCATCTAGGATATCCAAGGTAGGCTGGAGGGAGTTGTTTCTTCAGAACCAGAGTTCCTTATATACGGAAAGTTTTCAGGAGAGTCTTGCTGCGGCCACGAAATCCCTCAGCCTCTATCAAACCAATTGTCACCAACATGGACTCACAAAATGCAGAAAAATAAATAGGTGGGGGGAAACATAAAGCAATTAAGCTTTAATTAATTTTGAATTAGGCCAAACAGCTATTCAGTGTCTCCCAAGTGGAACCTTATGATTCTGCTACTACACCCAGACTCCAAAGGCAGGAAGAGCCCAGGACTCCTGAAGAGATTGCTGCAACCCAGAAGTCTGTCCCTTAAGCAAACACTTAGCTTATACCCCTAAACCAGGAAGAAAGGTCCAAGTGGTAGCCTGCCATAGGACACTCATACAGAGATACCTTGTGTCTGCTCATGCAGAGAAGTTTCCTCTTGCAAAACTGAAGTGGACATGGAGGGTAGGCAGCCCTGTTGTGGAGATACAGATTCAGGCATCTGACCATTGCAGACTGGCATCAGTTCAGATGACCAGTCAGCAGGAGTTGTACCTTCCTGAAGGGCTGCAGGGCATGATTTTTCTCAAGTTTCCTTTTGGGTGGGGGAGGGGAGTCACACTCTTCACAGGAGCTTGAGTTTATGGTGTCATTCACAAGTCATCCTGACTGCTTCTGCTCTTGTCTGTCCTCAAGCTGGCTCCACACCTCAGGGACCATTGCTAAAGAATGTTGTTAGTTAATGAACACATGCTCAGTGTGTCTAGCCCTTAACCAATTCCACCTTTCCCAAGCTAAATCTCATCGTTGTAGGAAATTAGTGGCTAGGAGTACTTTGTATGTGATTAAGTCCTGGAACATTGTGCTTCTTCTGAAATGTATCATGCAAGATGCATTGTGCTCATGTACCCAGGAACATGATGTGCTGGCCATAAGTAATGTGAACCCTAGGAGGAGAGCTTTGCCTTCCAGATTATTCTGCCACTCATAGCCTATGTTTGTCTGGCATGGAGCATCCTCCTCTACAGAGAGAGATGGAGGTTTGCAGTTCCAGCATGTTAACATGGACTAACTGTTTTGTGATACCAGCCTTACTATATTCTGCACATTCCTGTCCCCCCTGAATTTATGTTGTGGGAATCCTTCTGAAATAAGCACTCTGCCACCAATGACAAAAGGTCAGAGTGACAAAAAGGAGATGTCACTGGTGGGCCAAAGCCAGGACAGCTCCTGAAAGGCTTCTATCCAGGTTCAGTCAGTATTTTCATTTTATACCCTAGAACCACAATGTGGGGTGGGCAACCGAACAAGATCTTACAGAAGCATGCGGGGCAGTCAGCAGGTTGTTAGTGACAACAGACCATTGTTTTTAGCTGCTTTTCCAGGTCATTTTGTTTCTGGTAACAAGTAAAGTTGTGGCTGGCAAACGGACAGTACAAGCAGTGCTTTTTGTAGATCACTAAATCGATCAATAATACATCAGTATTGTATAGATGGTCATCTCCACCTTGTTCTACTTCATATAAAGAAAGTTAAGAAGCAGCAATGGTTAGTTAAGCTTTAAACCTCCAAACTGCTGAAGAACTTGTAGATATTTTGTCTCTACTACACTTCTGTGTGTTTTTTACCTGAGAAGTGGTCACTTTGTATATATCCTTCACCTTGGCTTCCCAAAGAGAAAAGCTGAACACAGTGGTCCTTCATGTCCAGGTCCTCCCTCTCATTGATACCCAGTGAGTGTTACAGATATAATGAAACTTAGTTCCTCTATTTTGCTACTCACAAGACTGCCATGAGCTAATTGTCTCAATTTCTAAAATTGGTATGCAAACTGCAGGTACAGCTGGTTCTAGGAGCTGCACCCTAGCCAGGAAACATTGTTTTTCAAGCAAGTTTACAGCAGCCAGTGCTTTTCAAAATAATCTCTTGTGTTCTGTTTCCTCAGCCAAAAAAGCAGGAGGAAGAAGAAGGCACAACAGACACGGCCACATCCTCGTCCAACAACCAGGAGAAGGACAGTGGCGTGGGGCGCACAGATGAGAGCTTGCGAAATGATGAGAGCTCAGAGCAGGAGAATGTGGTCGAGGAGCCCCACAGCACAGCACTGAAGAGCAAGAGAGAGCTGGGGCAGAGCCAAGACACCCTAGGAAGCATTGAGCTTCAGTGCAACCAGAGCTGCGCTGGGGGTGAGTGTTTGGACTCCGACTGTGCCAGCAACCAGGAGGTGTGTGAAGGATTCCAGCAGCTATTGGAGCTTAAGATCCGAAACCATGGAGATTATGACCTGTACTACTCAAGCAGTACGCTCGAATGCAATCAAGGGGAGCAGGACGGGGTGGAGCATGAACTGAAGCTGTTAAATGAGGAGCTACGAAACATTGAGCTGGAGTGTCAGAATATCATGCAGGCCCACAGGCTCCAGAAAGTGACGGACCAATACGGAGACATCTGGGCATTGCATGATGGAGGATTCCGAAATTACAACACCAGCCTAGATATGCAAAGAGGGAAACTGGACGACATCATAGAGCATCCGGAAAAGTCAGACAAGGACAGCTCAAGTGCATACAATACAGCTGAGAGCTGCAGAAGCACCCCACTGACTGTAGACAGGTCCCCGGACAGTTCCCTTCCAAGAATGATCAACCTCACCAATAAGAAAAATCTGAGGAGCATGATGACAGCCCATCAGTCCCCTTCCAGACCGAGCACCAGGGAATACACCGCTACCAAAGTCAAAACCACCCATGAAGGTTGCAGCGTCGAAAGCCTGGAGAAGAGTCTAGAAAACAGCCAGCTTCTGGATCAGGAGCACACAGTCAGTGAGCATACTCCATACCTCTCTCCTTACCACAGCTCCTCCTACAGATATGCCAACATTCCGGCGCATGCCCGGCACTATCAAAGCTACATGCAGCTAATTCAACAGAAATCTGCCGTAGAGTATGCCCAGAGTCAGCTCAGCCTGGTGAGCATGTGCAAGGAATCGCCGAGGGGCTCAGAGCCCAAGATGGAATGGAAGGTAAAAATTAGAAGTGATGGGACCCGGTACATAACCAAGAGGCCAGTGCGAGACCGACTTCTGAAGGAACGTGCCTTAAAGATCAAGGAGGAGCGGAGCGGCATGACCACAGATGACGACACCATGAGTGAGATGAAAATGGGGCGCTACTGGAGCAAGGAGGAGAGAAAGCAACACCTGGTCCGGGCCAAGGAGCAAAGGCGGCGCCGGGAGTTCATGATGCGGAGTCGGCTGGAGAGCCTCAAGGAGAGCCCACAGAGCAGCGGCGAGGGCAAGAAGGAGCTGAGCATCATTGAACTGAGCCACAAGAAGATGATGAAGAAAAGAAACAAGAAAATTTTGGATAACTGGATGACAATCCAAGAACTGATGACCCATGGGGCCAAATCCCCGGATGGCACAAGGGTCCACAATGCCTTTCTGTCAGTGACCACCGTATGACCAGACACATGGGGACAACTGGCTTAGAGAGCATGCTACCAGTTTCGGTAGAGTATCATTGCCTCGTTCAATGTGGCATTTTTATATATATTTTGTGACTTTACAGTTTAAATTTTTTGTAAGCAAAAATACCTGGTACTTTTTAATTTGTTTTTCATATGCTGGTACCTTCTTTGGCTAATATCTTTCCTTAACTTGTGATATATTCATAGCACACATTTATAGAAAAAAAATAAAACGATGAAAAAACAAAAGGAAAGAAAAAAAGATGAACAAAAATACTAAGGACCTAATTAATTTCCTATTTTAATGTATCTATTGTAAGTTTTAAAAAAGTCTGGATTTATTTCTCTAATTTTCTTATTTCCTATTTTAATAATTCAATGCCAAAACATGTCTATGCTTACCTCCTGGCATAGTGTATGCTAAATCAGATCTGCTAATAAACTACATGCCGTATCTTGTCTTATACATGAAGTAGCACCTCTTTCAACATCCTTCTGTACATTTAAACACATAAATGGCAATCGTCTTTGTCTCAGTAAAGTGTGGGTGGACAATCTTCCCGTGATATGTAGTGACACTGGTCATGTAGCTAGATAATTGTGGTAATTTGTGACAATAAAAAAATAATAAATTATTGATTATCCTAAGAAAAGTTAACCAAGGACTGTTATTTTCTTTGCCCACGGTGGTTGACATGTTTGGTTGTATGTATACGATTAGAAGACGCTTGATTGTGAATTACAAACTGTGCAGCTTTTCTATCACCTTTTCTCTTTCAATAAAGTTGTTTTGGAAACACTACTTATAGGTCATCGTGTCACCTATTCCAAATCACATATTCCTACCGGGAACGAATTCGAGAATAGACGCTGTATTTCAGTGATGCTAAATTAGGCTTCATGAGCCTCTAGCCTGCCTTTCCCAGGTGAGATTCAGGAAGAGTAGAGAAAGAATATTAAGGAAGGGTCTCCTGTTGACACATCTGCTTCACCTCCACAACTCACATGCTCTGATAGGCTTCAGCAATGGGGACTTACCACTCACAGATCTGGAGACTGCTAAGTCATTCAATTTTGGTAGGACACAATCCAGTCTACAACACGGCAGGTTTATTAAATTGATGGTCTGAAGGTACGTTTTGGGAAGCCATCCATCTTTGCAGTAATTCTCAGCATATTCAATTAAATGCCCTGTATGTCTTTATTAAAGGGTCTATTGTTAACTGGCTAGGCAGATTTTTATTAATCTAGCTTTTCATTGCTTGAACATTTAACCATATCATGTGCCGACCATGATGCCTACACAAGAGAAGACACTGTTAATGGTATATATAAAATGACATTTAACCCAACAGACTGTCATGAGAACATGCACCTATTTTGGAGCTAGTGTACTGCATGAAAACCTACAGTGGCTGCCTATTAGCTCTCTAGTCAGTCTCAGGCCCCAGCACTATATCCAAGTCTTCCTATAGCTTGCCCAGGTCACCTCTCCCGCTAGTTCTCCCTGAAGTTAGTACCTGATACTTTCCTGAGATTTCTGAAATAAATCCTACACCTTATTAAAATGAAACAACAGACAGAGTTTTGGGGGAAACTGTATTGACGAAAACACGTTTTCTTAGTTCTTTAGTATACATTGTTGTTTTTTTTCTTGGCAATTTATTCATAATTAAATCGTAAGCATTTCCCCCCTTCGTAGTTTTTAGGTTCATGAAGGGACAGTCTTGAATCTCCTGCTTTGTAATTCTCTGGTTTAATTCCATTTGAATAGTAATAACAAATACTATTTACCCTAAATGACTCTATGAATCTGCCATTTTCCTCTTTGATTCTGTCCACTTTCATTGCGTTGCCATGATTAAACACTCTGACCAAGAGAACCTTGGGAGACGAAAGTGTTTATTTCACCTTTCACTTCCATGTCACGGCCCATCACTGAAGGAAGACCGTGCACTAACTTGCTGGCCGCCTTGCTCTCTGGCTCAAACTAGCTTCCTTATAAAGCCGGGACCACTTGCTCAGGGAATTGTGCCACCCCCAGTGGGCTTGGCCCTCCTACCTGAATTATCACTATTGGTCAAGACAATTTGTCAAAGACATGCACACAGACCAACCAGATTGAAAGAATTACTCAATTGAGATTGTGTCAAGTTGGCAAGTGATGTTAACTAGGACAACCCTATATATTGATCCTTTTGCTATCTATGGTCCTCCTCCTCGTCCTCCTCCTCATCCCCCACCCTTGTTATCCCTTCCTCCCTCCCTCCTCCTCCCACTATTGAATCTTTCTAAAGGACTATTACACATAGGGAAATAAACTCATTTTATTTGCTAGAGTAGAAAGCTGAATGCAACATTTAAAGTAGTGATAATAGTATTAAAGTAAGGCAACTGAAGATTTTCATGGTTCTTAGTTTTAGCCACTATGAATGGACTTGCTAACCTACTCCATGTATACTCCTGTGATTCTTTCCTTTGTAGCGCTGAGAGCTTGTGCATATTAGGTAAGCAGTCTACTAAGCCAGAGCCCAGTTCTAGGGTTCAGTTTTGTCTTACAGTTTCCTATAAGAACACCTGACTATCCTGAGTTCAGGTCTTTCCAATTCAGCTCTAACTACAGCTGACCCTTCTCCTCTCCTGCATGCATGAACCAACAGGTACATTTCCCAGAAGAAACACCTTGACATCTCTAAGAATTTAATATTCTGCAAGCGGCCCATTTCCTTTTTTTTTTTTTTTTTAATTAAAAGTCAAGTACGCTTACCTGAATTCTAAAACTGTGATACATTTTCCCATCTGGTTTATGTGGTTTCACGAGTCGAGATGCCTCAACCCCAAGGGGTTTCCCCAAGACCTTGGTGAAAATCGGAAAAGGGCCCTGCTCTAGGTGTATGGTCAAGCTCTGTGATAAGCTTGTTTTTAGTGGCTAAATAATAAACCTGTTGTCCACCAAATATTTTCTTGGTAATATGTGGAAGATCTTATTTCTATTCAGAAGAAATGCCTGGGTAAAAAGGCAGAAATATTTTCCTTCAGATTATCTTGAAATGGTTTTTATTCTTGTTTTTCTTCTTTGTTTGTTATGTTGATGTGACAGGATCCATCGGTGTTAGGACCCACAGGACAGGGACCTAAGGAGGTAAAAAGGAATCTAGACACAAAGGCTTCCTCGGGTTCCAGGAAGAAGGCTACTGTCGCTCTCCTGGTTTCCCATGCTGTCCTTTTATGAACCTCTGCTATGAGTTCAACATTAACTCTCCCTGGGTAGCTGCATCTTGACTTGATCCGTGTACTGCTGGTGTCCACATCTTCCATCAGACTCAACTCCACTGGGTTGTGTGGTTTTCTTGTTGGTTTGACTCTTTTGTTTATTGGCTTTTATTGTTTATTTTGCCTTTTGGGAGCTTTGGCTCTCTGCCTCACATTCTTTGTTGAGGCAGTGCCCTTTATTTGTTCTCTTACTGCCTTACCTGCTCATTTATAAACCACTATCATTTCTTTTTCAAAAAGGCATAGATTGCTTCCAGTGGTCTCAAGACTTCCAGAGACTAGAATGTCATTGTCCCGTGACCGGTTCCTCAGGCCTGAGCTTGGTCTCCAGATGGCTCCTCTCCATCCCACCATGCCTGGGGCAGCAACATCTGCTCTTCTAAAACCCCATTTTCCTCCATGTACTTAGATAAGTTTAAATCTGAGTTCTTGAGACCCTTATTTAGGGATGTCTGTATCTTTCTGCCTGCTCTCTCACGACTCTCTATGAAGTTTCCAGTTCAAACTTTAAGAAGCCCATGCCTCTGGTAAATGGTTTTTCGGATGGTCCCTTATACTTACAGTCTCTAAGTTTTAATGAATGTGTAATGAAATGTTTGCTCTATCCTTTTCTAGTAATTAAGTCGTACATTATTTCTGTGAATCATTACCAATACAATCAACTACATATATAATAATAACCAAATAACTTTTATTATTTCTCAATAAAGTTAAACATTATTACATCAGACTCGTTGACGGATTTACTTCTTCCAAGAAAAAGAAAAGAAAGAAATTCCCTAGAACGTTTTGACCTTGCCACTTACAGATCTGTAGAAGTACCCAGAGCTTACCAAGCAAAGTGACAGCTACATGGCTGCATTTGACTTGAGTGACTGTAGGGGACCACTGAAGGTATGCAGAAGAGAAACTGGAATGTGATAAAATACAGAGATAGGAGACAGCAACGCCCAAGGAGGAAATGAAACACCCTGTCACTTGCCACCCAACTCCACAGACTGAGAGACAGTGTCTCCCTTCTACAGTGGGAAAGAACTGGATGGGGCAGATTCATAAAATGCTGTCAGTGTGAATGCTAACAACCCTGGCTGCAGAAAAGTTACCCAATTCTCTTGTGCCTGCACCCTGCCATTACAAATAAGCTGGGATTTTTCATAGGTGTCCTAGCATGCTAAAGCCAGGAACTGTCCCTAAAACAGGACAACTTGCCTCAAGTCTCTCTTCTCCAGGGATGGGAAACCTGCATATTCCCATCCTGTGGACCCAACAGACATTCCAATGCCCAGTAACGTTGGGCGTGCCTTACAAACCAAGCTTGCCTTTGAAGGTCGACTGAATCAAATCTACAGGTCGCCTTGTGCTACAGAGAATAGCATCATGGAGGGTGGTAGAAAGGAGGTGCTGTTCTCAAGACACAGGATAGGAAGCTCGTCTGCTGCCCAGTCACACACACCTGTGGCAGGATGAGAATATGCAGTCCGTCCCAAGATGCTACCACTCCATTCATTGTTGCTGAGCACAGGTGCATCCTGGCATAGCTTTGAGCAACACCAGAACTCCAGCTGTTGCCATCTTGCAGGCACACAGCCTAAGAGAGTCTGATGAGAGACTTTGCTAGTACTGGCCCTGCCCCGTGACCTTCTTCTCACTCTTACGGACGCTAAGCCTACAAGAATAAGAGAAAGAAAAACCTGGTCATCATCCTACCCAGCTAGAATCTGGCTCATCTCTCATCAACACCTTTCCATTTACTGATAAGAAGACACACTGTTTCAGGCCCACAATATTAGTGCTGTGGGCAAAGCCAGAGAGGCCATGAAATGGAAAAGTCAACAGTGCCTACGATACCCTATCGCCTGACGAGAAACTGTGTCACTATTGTAGGTGTAGACAAGTAGTATGGATTTCACAAACAAGGCTGTCAACATCACACCTGCCTGGACTGCTACCGCGCTCACGCTCTTGGATGGCCTACAGGAAAGAGTATGTATATGCTGTAGACAAACTCGCCCTCCATAGACTGTACCCCAGAAACTGTACTATTACGAAATACCAGGGGACTGTACTTCAGGCTAACATTGCCTTACATGCCCATGCCATCGGACACATGGAGAAGTCCACCTACTCAAAAGACCATAAACCAGTAGTGACAGCACATGAACTTCATGCACAAATTTGAACATAGGAACACTGGAAATATATATTTTAATTGGGTCATATGATATCATCTAAAGATCAAAACTTGCTGATAACAGCAAGGAATTTAAATGGATGAGAGACCTGATAGAGAATTCAAAGAATGGGTTTTTTTTTAAAGCTTTTGAATAAGATCTAAGTGACCAAAGATTAAACCATTTGCCAAAATTGAGAATAAAATGCGGGAAATAAATGTGAAACCCAACAGGAAAAAAAATGCATGTTTTGCAACAGACCCATAGAGAAATTGAAAGTTCAATAAATCAAACGAAAAACTCGCTGGAGAGCCCGAGGATGTGTTAGATCAAACGGAATACGGAATATCTGAGAGTAAAGATGGGTCTTTTAAAACTTCTTATTCGCGGAGGAGGTAAAAAAAAAAAAAAAACGGGAACAGAAAGAAGGGATGGAGACAGCTCTCAGTACCTTTGTGACACTGCCATTCAGTGATCAAACGCCAAAGCATCCAAAGGCTGAGAAATAAAGGCTAGAGCACAAGAGGAGGAGAAGAAACTAGTCAGTGAAATAAGAGCAGGAGGACTGTCATTCTGAGGGCTGCACAGACAGCAGCGTGCTGAGGCTCACTGAACCCCAAAAATGTGACCAGAAAAGAATCTTATCACGGCATATAAAACCAAAGCATGGGACAAAGACATCATTGTGAAATCTGCAAGGGTGGTCTTGAGACACATGGAAGGATAACTCCATCAAGAATTGATTCCACTACACACACCCTCCAGGCCACAGGACATAAAATGATGTATTCTAACCCCAGGAGGAAAAGAACTACCGAACAAGACTCCGGGATCCAGAATTGAGGGAGGAGTAAAGACTGGAGATTGGTAAAAATAGAATAGGTTTACGACCATCCGAGTAGTACCTTACCAAACATACTGAAGGGAAAACCTGCACACAGAGGAAAACGAATGGAAATTATCTTACAACAATATATGAGAATCGCTGCTGCTCCCAGCCCCGAGAGGAGATCGCACGGCACTTCAAGATGTGGTTTGTCTCCCTACAAGTTGTCAGGGGTCTTCAAAGACCCATAAAACAGACTAAACTATTGCCCTTGGTCACCCAGAACTAGGTAGTAACAGACATACCAGTTCAGTACTTTTGGTAAATTGTCATATGTCGCTTCAGTTCACTGATAAGGTAGCTTTAGAAGCAAGGTTTTGCTACCCCACCACTTCAAACCCAACCATGTTTGTCTCAAAGTGTCCTCAAAGCTCTTTGTCTGCAGATCACCCCTTCCCCAGTAACAGAGAACAGCAAGACAGCCCAAAGCAACCATGTGGTTAAAAATAGTCAGAGGGTAACCCATTTGCAACAGATGCTGTTATTATTTATGCAAAGATATAAAAGTTTCTGTAGCGGGAAAGAAAAGGAAAATCCCATGCATGGAGAGAAAACTCAATCTAGAATTGTAGCCAACTGCCTCAACTTCCCCAGCTGGTTTCCCACAGATGTTTTAAGCCCCTGATTTGATGGTATTAACTCTCTCTTGTGTGTGTGTATGTGTGTGTGTGTCTGTCTGTCGTCTGTCTGTGTGTGTGTGTGTGTGTGTGTGTGTGTGTGTGTGTGTGTGTGTGTGTATGTGTGTGTGATTTCTAGATGACTGCTTTAGTGGGTCTTCCCCAGTTGATTTCTGTTGTTAGGTTTTGAGTATCTGATTTAATGTTGTTTTACTATCTATCCTTTGCTGCTTCTACCTACCTTCCAGTTGTTTGTATTTTAAACCTTCTGCTTGCTCTGCGTTTAATAAACAAACTCATTTAAAACTGAAAGTATGGCTATCGTAGACCATTCTCTGGACTGTACAAAACAAATGGTGATACCTTATTTCACATCTGCACAGACTTTGGTGCAGAACGTAGAGAAATAGACTTTGAACCACATGACATATTACAATGTCCTGCCAGGCAGAATGTACCTAGAGGATAACCTACACCATTCTGGTTGATTTTGAAGCCTATCCCACAGGAAGGAGCTCATGGCTGGTGGTATAAACCTGTCAGATCCTCATGGATAAGGTGGTCACAAGCCCTACAGGGGAACCTACCATTGTATTTTGCTAAGAGGGAATGTTGTCCAGCTGGCCTCTAACCACTTGTGTTTATCACTATAGATTGATGGGACTCCCAGGCTTCATCAGAGAAACGTCTTCCTGTAATGTCTGGTAGTCAATACACACATTCATAACTGGTCCAAATAGTGATAATATGTGAATATTGAGTGTTTGGCTCTAAGTGGAACATCTATAACACTCCTCCCAAGGCTGAAAGAATATCATAAAAGAGGGCATGGAAGAAATTTAAGAGCCATCAGAGGGGAATGGGTATTAGGAAATTTACTGAGAATGATGGGGGAATTAAAATTTTCTTTAAATAAATAGTAATGGATGGAGGAACAGAGGCACAGCATATTTTTCCAATGAGAAGGCTCAAAAGCAATATTCACTGGAAGTTCATACTTACTACTGTCTATATCAGAAAATAAAAAGATTTAAAGGCTGTGGAGATAGGTCAGTAGCAGAGTGTCACCTAGCATGTGTCATCCTGGTAACAGACACAGTCTTGTATTTCCATCTTCCCCCTCAGGTAATCTGATAATACACCTTGATGACCCATAACTGTAAGAAACCAAACCCCCAAATAGTATAAAGAGCAAAATAATAAAAATCAGAACAGAAACAAATATGTAATAAAGCTATGTAAAACTAGTTCTATCTATCTTTTGCTAGACTAGCCAATAAAAAAGGAGAGGGGGCTCAATTAAATTAGGGATAAAAAAGGAGGTACTATACACAGTGCCACAGAGACACTAAGGATCATTAGGAATTACTTTGAACAACTATCAGAATATATAAAAAAATAGACAAATCTACTAACACATGGTATACCATAACTGAATCAAGATATATTAAGCACTAATAGACCAACAACAAATAAAGAGATCGACTTTTTTAAAAAGAATTTTTCCAGGCTGGAGAGATGGCTCAGTGGTTAAGAGCACTGACTGTTCTTCCAGAGGTCCTGAGTTCAATTCCCAGCAAACACATGGTGGCTCACAACCATCTGTAAAGAGATCCGATGCCCTCTTCTGGTGTGTCTGAAGACAGCTACAGTGTACTTATATATAATAAATAAATAAATCTTTAAAAAATAATAAAGAGTTTTTCCCCAATAAAAATACAATGATCAAATTGTTTTACTGATGAGTTTTATCAAACTTTCAGTGAACTAATGGCATTGCTTCTCAAACTTCCACCAAAGTTAAAGGATGATAATTCTCTAGAACTCATTCTATATTGCGACCCGTATTACTCTATTACCAGACAAGCATGCACGCACACATGTATGCACATGTGCACAGACACAGATGGACAGAGAGACACACACCCATTTTAAAGAAAGAAAGAAAAGCATATGCCAATTTCCCTTTCTTAGTTTCTTTTTATTACTGAGAAGATACCATAATCAAAAGAAAGCATTTAATTGGGATCTTGCCATTCCAGTGGATAGTAGAACCCAAGACCATTAAGTTAGGCAGCATAGCGGCATGCAGGCAGGTATGGCACCAAAGCAGTAGCCAAGAGGTATATCTGAGTTACTTGCAGAGGGCAGAAAAAAAGAGAACTATCTAGGATAGAATGGGTTTTTGATCTTGGGGCTGGAGAGATGGCTCAGTGGTTAGGAGCACTGACTGCTCTTCCAGAGGTCCTGAGTTCAAATCCCAGCAACCACATGGTGGCTCGCAACCATCTGTAATGGGATCTGATGCCCTCTTCTGGTGTGTCTGAAGACAGCTACAGTGTGCTCGTATATAATGACTAAAAAGAGAATGGGAGTTTGAAACTTCTAAGCCTGCCCTCAGTAACATACCTCTACCAACAAGGCCACATGTCCCAGGCCTTCCCAAAAAGTTCCACCCACTGGGGACAAAGAAATCAAACATATGAGCCTATAGAGCAATTCTCATTCAAATGACCACATTCCACCTTATGGGCTCTAGACTCTCATGCCCATATCATAAGGCAAAAATGTAAATAGCCTTAACTTCAAAAGGCCCCCACGTCAGTCACAGTCTCAACACTGTTCCGAAGTCCAAAGTCTCTTCTGAGACTCAAAGCGGCATCTTAATGTAGTAGTCCCTTATAAGATAAAAAAAATTACATTTATATAACTGCACAGAATACACATTACCATTTCAAAAGGGAAGAAAGGGGGTGCATAATAGTAATTAAAGAAAAATACTGGAGCAAAGCAAGACAGGAATCCAACAGAGAAACTCTAAGCCCTGTAACTCCATGTCCAACGTCAAAGGGCTTAAAGTTGTATATTTGATATTTCTATTTGTCCTGTTTGCTTTTTTCCCTGTAGAGCTGTGTAAGAAGGACCGCTAATAACCATGTGACAAGATCAAGACTAGGCTGTTTGGAAATCTCCTCTGTGTCAATGAAATCAATCTTAAACTCTTCAACTTACCCTCAGGCAGGTGAGGGGTGAGGATCCTTCACTTAGCCCATAGAACTTTCAGCAGCCAAAGATGTGGCCAAGTGAAAGTCAAGAGCTTCAGAGCTGGCCAGGAGCCTCTAAGATACAGATACCCAAGCATGGGCTTGCTCCTTTTTTGGGGCTGAGCCACATGGAGCAGTGCTGCCTCGTAAATACAATGTAGAATGCTTCTGTCAGGAGCACCCAAGGAGGATGAAACTCATAGAGAATGTCTATGAGTTAGACAGTTGTCTTTGGTAGTGCCCCTCACCTATGACATTGTGCCCAATTTTGATAAAAGAACAAATATGCCATGAGATAGTTTTTGTGCTATATTGGACCTTCTTGATGTCTCTTTCCTTCCTTCCATTTATTTATTTATTCATTTATTTATTGATTGATTGATTGATTGATTGCATCTGGGTTCTACCACCAAACAGTGCTCTCCTGAAGCTGATGATGCTGGGCCTTTAAAGTCCTACTCACCCTATGTATAGGGTTCATTATCTAATGTTAGCTCTCAGATGTCTCACAGATTTTTAAAGCATTTGGAAAGACAGTAAAAAAAATAGGGGAGATGAAGGCTAACCCAGCATGTCAAGAGCCAGTCCCTTGCAGATATTCCCCTGTGGTAGGGTCAGTGAATACAGCATTGGTGTCTATTTGTGTCAAGTCAACTCATTCGGGCTTCATTTGGAAACAGAACACTGATCAATAGGGATGGAAATGGACTGTGTGAGATGCTCAAAGAAACAAACAGCACAAAACCGTCAGGAGGAGGGAAAATGCGTCTGAGATCCTGAAATGTTCCCTGTGTTGAATGCTTTCCATGGATCATTAATAAGATTGTCGTCTTGGGCAGATGAATTAAAAGCACATGAAAACAAACCTTTCTAAAGCTGAGTATATAGACAATGCAGGAGGAATGAACAGAGTAAGGAGTTGGGTTCCCACAAGCTCTGTGAGCCTCCTTGGCCTTGAAGCCTTCAACCACAGCTTACCTAATCTAAATCCCAGGTAGGTCTCTACTTTCTCATCCACAAAATGGGGATATTTGAATTAATAGCCTCTAAAGTCCATTTGATTTCTAATATTCTAGAAATTGGCCAGAAGTAAGTATTTTCTTTTGATATAGCCATGTACTTTGTTATGGGGCAAGTAAGAACATTTGAAACTGCAAAAAAGGAAAAGTCATAGTCCCCTAAAAATAATTTTACAACCCCTTCTAACACTGAACACCTGCAGCATCATAAGCCTTCTGTTAGGACACCACACTGTTCTCAACCTGTCAGTCACAACCTCTTTGAGGGGTGGACACATATCAGATATTTACATTAAGATTAATAATCATAGAAAAATTACGAAGTAGCAAGAAAATAATTTTATGCTTTGGGGTTACCACAACACAAGGAACTGTATTAAAGGAGCTCAGCATTAAGAAGGCTGAGAACCGCTGTGTCAGGAACTAAGTGTTGCCAGTCACACCTTCATTTCTCCAGAAAATTCCCTGTCTTCTGGGCTCTCTTATCATCCTGTGACTGTGCTCTACACGAGACGCTGAGTGTTTGGGTCCATATTTAAAGAGAAGATGGAGAAAGGAAGAAGTCACCCATCCATGTGGACGATGTGAGCTTTGTAATCAAGGCACTTCTGGGTAGAGTGGGCATGCTTGCTGCTGTGCTACTCCAGGGAGAAGGCCTCTGAAAGCACCGTAGACACACTGACTAGTTTCTGCGAATATGGTATAACATAAGTCAAAAGAAGCATGAGGAGTTAGGCAAGAACTGGGTCAAGAAGGGTCACACGGGGAATTGCAGCAGTAGATAATATCAAAACCATGCTGCATATAACTAAGGCTGTTTGCAATCTGGGCATTTTGAAGGAAGAAAAGCATTTAGGCTAAAAACAACAACCGATGGATGGTATTCAAGTTTTTTCTTTAATTAAAGATGACCTTTAAAAGAGTGTGGAGATAGGAGAGAGTTGAGTTGGGGGTGGAAGGGGAGAAACCAAGACAGAGAGAGACAGAGAGAAACAGAGGGAGGTAGGCAGGGAGGGAGAGAGGGAGGGAGGGAGAGACAGAGAGAGACAGAGGGAGACAGACAGAGAGAGAGAGAGAGAGAGAGAGAGAAAGAGAGAGAGAGAGAGAGAGAGAGAGAGAGAGAGAGAGAGAGAGATTGCATGCAAAGATGTTGCTGAGTCTGGTTGGGGAATTGAGTGAATGATGTTAGTGTACTAAGAGTCTCAAGACAAGAAAGCTATCCTAGAAGAAAAGGTGAATGATTCAACCTTAGGATCTGATTTTTAAGGTGCCACTAAAACACTCGAGATCTTAAAACAGAACTCAGAGACTGGAAAAAGTCATCCAGGAACTCTAAGTAGGCCATCTAATGCTTTTCTTTTTTTTTTCCTAGGTATCAAGAAGGTAGAAAGTGCCCTGGACTGCCACTGTCCTTCTTCCTGGGCCCTACTTCAAGAGTTATATCTATGTCTCCTAAGAAGGGAAAGCAAGAATACCCCCTTCAAACATCATCTCCTCTGGAGACACCTCCAAGTCCGGAGTGTGTACCTTCAGAAATATCCCCAGCAATGTCTGGGAAAGAATGTAACCCAATTCATTAATACTTATTCAGTAAGACACATGAGTATCTAAACTACAAATACTCTCACACAACCTCAAGTCAGGTTTTACAGTGCTTGTGCTTATGGAAAATATTTTAAGGGATGTACCAACTCTCAGCCCCACGTGCTTCACTGACAGCATAGCCGAGCATCCTTGTTGCTACCATTCTTCCTCATTCCTCTTCCCTGGGGCATCAAGTCTCTACAGGATTGTGTGCATCTTCTCCCATTCAGGCAACACAAGGCAGTCCTCTGCTACATACGGGGAGGGGCGCAGACCAGCCCGTGTATGTTCTTTGGTTGTTGGTTTAGTCTCTGAGAGCTCCCAGGTGTTTGGGTTAGTTGACACTGTTGGTCTTCCTATGGGGTTGCAGCCCCTTCAGGTCCTTCCCCTAACTCTTCCATGGGGACCCCCAACCTCAGTCCAGTGATTGACTGCAGTGTCTGCATCTGTCTCAGTCAGTTCTGGGAAAGCCTCTCAGAGGACAGCCATGCTAGGCTCCTGTCTGCAAGCACAACATGGCATCTGTGATCATGTTAGAGTTTGGTGCCCACCCATGGGATAGATCCCAAGTTGGACTGGTCACTGGATGTCATTTCATTCAATCTCTGCTCCATTTTTGTCCCTGTATTTCTTTTCGTCAAGAACAATTCTGGATCAGAAATTTTCCATTCTGCTCTTATAGGATGTCTAAGTTGGTTTCACGAATTTGCCATTAAGCATCACGCTGCAATAAACACCGACGAGAAACATCCCTGCAATATGTTGACTTGGAGGCCTTGGGTAAAAACTTAGGAATGCTACCACTGGGTTATACAGCAGATCTATTTTTCAATTATTTTAAAGAGCATCCATAATGGTTTCCATGGTGGCTAGACTAATTCCCACTACCACCACCACCATCAACACCACTACAAACATCACCACCATCACCACCACTATCACCATCACTAATACCACCACCATCACCACCATCACCAACACCCCTGTCCCCACCTCCCACCCCCACTCCCGTGTATAAGGCTTGTGTTTTGCCCACCTTCACCAGAATTTCTGACTGTTTCTTAAAGAACGGAATTTGGACAGGGGAGAATGAAGCTGACCACTTTTCTACACGTTTATTGGCCATTTGTATTCCATTTTAACAACTGTCTTTTATTTCATTGTACCACTTGTTGAAGAGGCTGTCATTGAAGTCTTTGTGGAAACTTACATGGCTGGGGTTGTATGGCATGTGTGGCTTCTAGTCCACCAATCTGCATGGCCACTTACAAGTCTGTATCTTTGTTTCTCTGGCTCTGCCTTATAATTTAAGATCAGATATGGAAATACCTCCAGCTTTTTATTCTTTTTATTCAGGAATGTTGGAGTCATGCAGGTCTTTTGTAGTCCTTATGTGAATTTTGTAAAGATTTTCTTTTCTTTCTTTCTTTTGAGTAGAATAATGGAATTAGAATAAAGATCACACTAATTTATAGATTTGGTCTTTTTGTCATGTCCTATAGATCTCAAATGTTTCATTTGTACCTTTTTACTAATTTATCCCTGTAATCTGAACATCCCAGTGGCTATGACTTGTCTTTACGCCCCGGTGGTTCTTTCCTCCCTTTGATCTATTTCACGAGATGCCTTCATAGCGTCCCATTTGAGTGAATTTCTCATTTTCAACATCTTGGCTACTTTTCTTTCCCCTGATGATTTAGTTTTGAGGCAGGGTCTTGCTATGCATCCCTGGATAGCCTCTAACTTGCTGTGTAATCAGGTTGGCCTTGAACTCACAGAGATGGGTCTGCCTCTGCTGCCCATTCCTGGGTTTAAAGGGTGTACCATCACTGGCCCAACCAAGACTGGGGCCAGCTTGGATGGTATTTCAACCATCCATTCCACATTCACATCCTGCATTGGCGTCCTTATTTCATTCAGATGTTTGTGTTCTCTCAAAAATCACTCACAAGATTTTTTTCCTCTGTGATTCCTTTGAATATACAATATTTCTTAAATTGTTTCTCTGGGATTTCAGATAACTCACACTCATTGGAAGCCATTACTGTAGGATGTGTAATTTTAGGAGAAATTGTGTTGTTGTTGTTGTTTTTTTTTATATATATAGACCTTGCACATCTGGGGTATATTTGCTGGCTGGTTCAGTTTGGTTGTTTATTTTTCTTTCTAATCATCCTTTCTTTCAATGGAAGTGTTTATGATCAAGAAGGGGTAATTTGTAGCACAGTTGATGTGTCATTTTACTGATTAACTCCTGTTCTGGGTACAGGAGCAGTCTCCTAAAACCAGAACCCAGTGTGTAAAAACAACTACTACCAAAGAACAAGTTGGTGAAGAACACGTATTAATCAAATAGCAGGCACCATTAAAAGCTCCAATCACTTTAGGAAGCAAAGGCACACTGATGCTGGCACTGTATACAATAAGACACTACCAACTGTGGTATGGGTCACTAGGAGAAAAACAGTAAAACTACTGCATAGTTCTGGACCAACCAAGCAAAACTAGAGAAGGGAATGGTAAGAATACGGGTAGCTACAAAAGATAATTTGAGCAAAAAGTAGGACAAAATCAAGAGAGGTAACAAGATGCAATCAGTTAACTCCAAAGATTTCCACCTTCTAAGAGGCTGAGACACAGAGAATCCCACAAACCAGGCAAGCCTACGTTCTTTAGGAAAGGATATGCAAAGGAAAGATTATGCTGCCCAAGAACTGGGCAGCACAGAGCTGGGCGGTTAAACTGACAGCGACCATTAAGCAGAAGGTTAAATGTTAAGGGGGAGCTCTCTGGGGGTGGGGGTGGGGAGTGTGTGCACTCAGTCTCACCTGCTGCTTGCCCCTGCCTCAGCCCCCTAGGAGTGTCTTCCTAGGTTCCCAGATAGATGCCTGCTACACCCTTGGGCAATTGGTTGCAAGGTTGAGTAACAGACAATGGGGATTTCTTGGAAAACTGGGTCATAGATGCTGGTTACACCTTGGGTAACCCCTTCAAAAGTCTAGTTGCAAATACTGGTCCCACTCCTGGGGATGTCCTTCCTAGAGTCAAGCACAGCACTTAAACCTGGATCTGGGTTCCCCCAAAGACTATCACTGACAAACTGTTTCTGACTGGATTTCTATCCTGTTGCAGAGTGAGGAGTTCTGGCACACTTCTTCCCTCACAGTCAAGGTGGCAAACACTTAAAACAGCTAATCGCATGCCACCCACAGTCAAGAACAGAGAGAATGAATGCATGCCTAATGCCTAGCTCGTTTGCACTATTAATATACAGTCCGGGGCCTCAGAACCGGAAATGGTGCTACCTGCATTCAGACCCGCATGAAGACAATCAAGACAATTCCCCACAGATGCGTTCACAGGTCAACTCGATGGAGACGCTCTCTCACTGAGATCCATTCCCCAGATCACGTTGACAATTCTCCTCACTGCTGCTCCAGTCCGGTGCTGAGCACCTGGATTTTCTGCCCTCTCCCTTCCCTGTAGGGCGTTCGTGACCGCACTACCAGACGTGCATAAGAACTGGAAAGACTGAATGAGCTCAAATCCTGGGAATCTCAGAATTGAGTATGGCAGGGGTGGAGTCATTTTCTATCTGCCTCTATACCTGCTCCAGAACATGTAACCACAGGTCACTCCACTGAGGACCATGGGCAGTCAGTCACATAGTGTAATACCTAGAGCTCTCCGTGCTAATGAGATACCTAGAGAACCTCCAGCCTTCAACCAAGGAGCTTCCTTCTTGAGCATTCCTTCTGAGGAGAGGTGTATAATCCCTTTCCAGACAGAAGGAAGATGGAAATGGGCTGGGCTCCTGGAGGCAGTGCTCCTCTTTGTTTTGAATCTGCACCTTACTGACTGCAGATGTCTTTGGCTAAAAGCAGACCCTGTCCCTCAGCACATTCATGTGTTTACACGCTTGGACACCCATCTTCCCCGTACACACATACACTCCCAGCCTCTCTGGCCTCCCACCGGGGAAGGACCACTTGTAGTATTTGTCTTGATTCGTGGGGTACAGTGGATGTGAATACTGTAAATAGCTTGTGCTCCCTGGGAAGATCTTCCTCTATTTAACGGTAACTGAGGGGGAACCCAGGTCTGGGAATGGAGGGGCACCTTGGGCCACAGCATACTGGCTGCTTCAGGGGTAATGCCCCCGTCCTCCCCTGAAATCAGTATTATTGCATCTGATCAAACTTCTCCAGAAATAAAGTGAGAATAATTCTGCCAAAAAAAAAAATAATAATCCCTCTCCAGTAAAGTATATGCGTTCATGTCCACCATCAAATAAACCAGTAGGAGCAAGCAGGGGCCATATCAGAGAGCTGCTTCATGATGGACAGCCATGGAGAAGAACCAAGCCCAAGACTCCTAAGGAAAGTTCTCTCTCCTCTACCCGCTCAGGTACTTAGCACTTACTCCCAACCAGACTGGATTCAGTTCCTCTCCACCTATCAGGCAGACAGCCCAGGGGACACCCTCCACGCTCTACTCCACCCACGCCACTCCCCGCCACTCCCCGCCCCTGTTCCCCAGTCTGCGGACTCCCGGTTTTAGATATCTCTCTGCCTCCTCTCAGTGGCCTGCCTGTGGCTGGGCCTGTGCACCCCCAGCAGAAAGGTAGGACAGCACCTCCCTCTGCCTCTGTCACATACAACATTCATCTTCTGCGTTCCCTCGTCCTTTTTCTCTAAAATGTTTGCCGCCGCCGGAGGACAGGGAGGACAGGGTAGTTTTCTGAGCCTCTTCGCTTTCAGCGCGGCTCTATTCTCTCTCGCCGAGACTGGAGCTAGCCACACACTGACAAACCCCCCTGAGACAGAATCTAGATTCTTCTTGTTCTGTTTTTCAAAGTGCCCTGTTTCATCTTTTTATTAGACTAGAGACGTACCTGTCACCCACATCTTCTGAAACTGTTATCCAGATTCCCCAGTTGCTTCCCTGGGGATATAGCAGACTGTGTGCGAGTGCATCAGCTGCCATCTTTGATCTTTCTTGACAGTGTCTTTTCAACAGCCGCAGACTTGACAGCATACGAGAATATTCAATCCTATGGGGGAAAACATTTCAAGCGCAGAGGTCTCACTACCTCTCACCCCTTCCCCGGATGTAGTGACTATTTAGGAAACCCCCTTCCACATTAAGGAAATCCAATACTAAGGCAGCAATTTTTCCAATGAGCTGACTCTTGACCATGAACATGCTGGAACTAATTTTTTTTTCAACGATCAATGAAAACCCCATAGTGACGTGCCTTTCCATTTCCTAAGAAAATAATCTGCTTCTTGAAAGCATTGCCAGAGTCTGTGTGCGGAGTTTCTTCCCTACAAGGTTCCAAAGTCCTAGTACATATCCACTTGCCGTTGAAGATACATTTCAAGGAAGCTGAAGATAAAATAAATAAAAGTTGGCATTGGGATATTTTAGTTGTGTAGATATGGACCGTGTTCGTAGCAAAAATGGTATCACTGCAATTAGTATGTGTGTGAAACATCGAGTTGACAAATGCATGAAACAGTATCAAAGCATTAAACCTTTCCATTATTTCCATGAACTTGGACAAATGACCTCCTCTTTAAAAGTCAGTATGATAAAATGGGCAAGTTCTTCCTAGCTCTTAAGGAAGTCAGGAAAGAAGGAAGGAAGGGAGGTAGGAAGGAAGGAAGGACAGACTGTATCTGAGAGCCGCAGAGTACCTGACTGCACTCAAGTATCAGTGACTAATCTCTCTCTGACTTGTGAAATTTTTATCTTAAGAAGCTGTCCCTTCTGGACGACCTGCTCCAAGCCAAGTGTGATGGCTGCCAATGTCCAAGAACCTCATGGGGTTCAGCTCCGTGGCCTCACAGCATGGGCCTGATGCAAACGGTGGTTGCTAATCTTTAACTTAGTGGGACTCCTGCTGGGGGAAACCACATGCATTCTCAAATACCCTGCTTTAATTCTGTCTTGACAGGGTCCCACTGCGTGAAAAGAGGAGTCCCATTCATCCTCCTTATAAATGACCTTACACAGGGAACTCGATCCTCAGGCCAGAAGACAAGAGTTGGCATCATATCTGTGAGCCCGGAGAGCCTCCTTTGGCAGGAAGCGTAGAAAAAGATTAAAAAGCAGGAAGTTGCCCAGCAACAAGACCATGAAACTCGCTGAGGATCAAAACATCCTCTCTTGGCACCCATCAGCTTTCTTCTTATTTTCTGAGGTTATTTAACCCTACCACCACTCTTAAGTATGTGTGAATATTTTGTGGCTTTGAAATCGCCATCCTAACATTGTACAGATGCTGGGCACTGGGTGGGAAGTGTATAAATATTCATACGAGTCAAGATGCTGTCACACCTAAGACGGGGTGGGCTCTCCCAAATTAAAATATAAAGAGATAGGACGCCTGCCTCCCCGCACCCTCCCACCCCTTTGTTGTTGACTTCGTGCTGAAATCAAGGCTGGGGATAAAGAACTGGGTCCCTGAAATTCATACAAGGTTCAGGTGTAAGAAATTAAAACTAAAGACCAGTTCAACCCTGACAGTTTAATTTACTTCTCTTAAGATCCTTAATGCCAAACTTATCAGCTCTCTCTGTTAAGCATTAACTTGTTAAATGAGTCTTAATTATACATAAGCAGATGGAGATTTGAATTAAAATTACCTTACACTCGAGTGGCTTTAGTTCATTATAACGTATCTTCCTCTTAATCATTTAGGCAGGCTCGTCATCTTTCATATAGAAAGTTATTAAAGTATTCCAATTTCCATATTTCTTCAGATACAGCCAGTATTAAATGGCAACCAGTGCACATTAGCAAGTGACTTACGCCATGGGAGAGTCGGTGAATTATTCATGTCAGGGACAATTTTTGTACTTTTCTGTCATCTGCAGCACAGTCTTTTAAATACTTTATATTTACTCGCTCCCTGGAACCTCACCTTATTTGATTTTTAAGTACCAATTTTAATTTGGTTTCCCTCCTAGAAGGCTGGGAACCGAACCTTACCAGAGGTCCTCAGCACTTAGCTGAACACAGTCTCCAAACCACTTCCAACGAGGGCTCTGAGACACAGTGGAAAGTGTTAATAAAAACACGGGACTTAAAACCAGCCGTGGCACAGCCAAATGTAGTAGCTAGTTTATCTTGGCGACTAATATCCACTAGCCTAACAGAGGAACGCAAGATTAGCTCCCGTCCACAGTCATTAAAGACTATCCTAACCCACCTGCATGCCATCATATCAACAAGTAACTCCAGCATCTAACAGGTTAACGTGGCCACATTGTGGCATTTTAGTATTCCTGAAAGTAAGAAACTTACAGTTATTCTCACAGGGAAGCCCATGAGAAAACGCCAAAGCCCTACACTGCCATCCCTTCCTTTAGAAGCACCACCCCCTTGGGCTGTTATTTCACCCAAGTAGTCAATCAGTATCCAGTAATGTTCTGATCCACGGGCATCACTGGATTTACAGGCAGCAGTGACAGTGGCAGCCGAATCAAACTAGACAGCTGACAAGACAGGAAGGTCCTGCGTCTGGGCTGAGTCATCAGGATGCGGGTTCAGTCGGTCTTGTCAAGCACTGGCATCTTTTATTTATAAAACGCCATTGAGTTACCGTCCTTAATGTTTGACAAAACTCAATATTCAGTATGATTCTTTCTGCACTTCTTAGCCTGGATGAGTGACGACAGGTGATTACCCCGCCCCCCAACTTCCCTTCTCGCCCCCCACCCCGGGCACCTTTTGAAAAGTAGAGAAAACTGCGCATGCACCGCACACGCACGCATCGCAAAGGGAGTTGGGATCCGGATCCCATTAGTACTGCGAAGAGTGGCGATTCTGAGAGGGTCTTTCTCTTAAGGAAATGGTACTTTTCTCCTAACTAGCAAGCCAGACGTGGCTAATTTTAATCACAGGTCATTAGCAGCACAGCAGCCCAGCTAGTTAATTTGTATTTCCATAAAAGTACATAGCTAAAATAGAAATAACATTCAGACCTTGGAAGTAAATGGCAATAGAAGATGAAAACATTAATACCACTGTTCTTTTCTTGAACAGAGAACTGTTATCTCTAGTTGCGCGTGCGTGCGTGCATGCATGTGTGTGTGTGTGTGTGTGTGTGTGTGTGTGTGTGTGTGTGTGTGTGTGTTGCCTATCCCCATAGGAAGGGTTCTTTTATTTTCCTTTTACATTGGTATATTCCACCTACTGTCCTACACTATTAAATTTCTAGTGAAATAAATACATAAATACAATGTACCCTCAAGAACGGTTTAAATTTAAATAATCACTGAAGCCTTGGGGAAATCACCTAGAAATCACGCTGGAAGGCTGGGAGACTTTTAACATGGCCACTTTTCCAGTCTCCGGTGTTTGGGTAACCCCTAGCCAGCTCATGCTCTCCACTCCAACTAATTAAGTTTTCTGCTTGCTGTCATTGAAAGCTTCAGTCAGGTGTAATTAAAGCTGAGCCAATGACAGCCACGGCATTTGTCAGAATCATCCAGTGGTTCAAATACCAGTTCTGACAGAAATGTCAAACTGATAGCAGTCCCATCTTCCCAGTGTGTGCAAGGGGGAAAACACAGCACACTTTTATTATAAACACTTGGCTGATAACCTTTCTGAATCCCACAACACCGAATGCCTCACACAAAATTTTATTATCCTGGAAAATAAGTCAGCTCAGAGCTGTCCCTGTGCCATGTGGTAAAGCTCAGCCTAACTCAGTGGGGGTCTTCTCTTCTAGTTGGTCTTTCGAGTCATTTTGAAGTAAATAGAAAAAAAAGTCGTGTGGAATGAAATAATCTCATTAAAAAGACACATTTAAGGAATGTTTCCATAGTTAGAAGTGTTTCCAATCAAATTTCCAGATCCATTGTTAGGTTTCTGCTTGGGTTTTGGTGACAAGAGAAAGTAAAAAGTAAAATAAAATAAAATAATAAAGTAAAATACTAGGAAAGGTCCATTCAGGAAAGGGACAAGAACAGCTACAGATCCTCAGGAAAACCCAAGTTTTGAACATTTCCCACTAGAGCTGTAACGCTGGCTAGCACAGCTCAAGGCAAACTAAACGTTACTGGACCTCTGATGAGTTAAAGTGTGAAGGAGTGAATGTTGCATATGGCCAAGAATATGCCCAACCCATCACGTGAAAGCTGCCATGGAATGTTAGGGGTGGGAGAGTAGCTTATTACTTATTATAGAGAAAAATGATCAAGGGATTAAAAAAAAAGTACTTGCTCCCTTTCTCTTCTTATTCGCGCACGTAGTTGAAACTCAGTAAGTATAAAGTGCTTTCATCAGTCTATAGTGTAGAGAAAAATGAGTATGTCCACAAGTATGAGCAGCTATGAAGTAAACAATCCAGTTGAAAAACCCTTGAGTAGTCAAATCGTGAAGATAAGATGGTCTGCATGCAAAGTATCAGGACCGCACGTCTCTACCCACTTTGATGCACGGTTTCTAATTATACCTTGAAAGAAAGGGCTGTGTTCTGTGAAGATTTTTGAAAAGCTTTCCTCTGAACCTTTATGCGAAACGTACTTCCGAGAAGTAGGAAAAAGATACACAAAGCCTCAAGGACATAGAATTACGATCCTGAGAAATCAGATTGACAGTTTCTCAAATAGTGAGAAATAAAAATGAGTAGAGAAACCAAGAATTGTTTCAGAATATGGTCCGGTATAAAACTCTGGTGAGGAGAAGGTAAGTTCCTAGGTCATCCAGGGATAGAGACGGGGATGCCTGGAGCTCCCTGCGTAAGGTGCAAACAGAAACTGTGGAGGGGTACACAGGTTCAGAGCCACAGGGTCAGAGCGGCAGGGCTTGCTGCCAGCAGAGGACTGTGTGGCCTCTCAGTTCAAGCCATTTTAGGAGCTGGGTATTTCTATGCCTTGAATTACTCAGTAAACCTGGTACTGAACAAGATCTGCCACACAGGCTGACAAGAAGCACAGCAGAGGGGTCCCATCCAGCTTTGCTTAAAAGAGAGGAGCACCCTTAGAAGATGAAATGTGAGAGCGAGATTCCGCCAAGCTGACCAGGCCTAGAGACGAGAAATTGGCGACAGTAGGATTTCTTCATGTGGGGGATGTTGAGTCCAGTGCAACCGCACGGCTTAGTGAGGGGCGGGTTGAATTAGTGTTTAAGTTTCGCTCTCAAATGGTTGATTAGTGAATTGAGACACTTTGTTATTATTTTATAACGTCTTAGCCTTTCATTCAATAGCTCCACAAACAGTATTGTACATTTGGGTTTCTCAAAGTACTTTTTAAGATTTATGATATTGGATTTTTTTTTTATTATTTACTTATTTACTTGTTTATTTTGGTTGTTATTTTGTTTGGCTTCTGGTTTTTTTTCGGGGGGGGGGGCAAGGTGTTGTTCCATTTGGTTTTGATCCGGTTATTATAATAAAACTTCAATTGCTCTCAGAAATTCATTCATGGGAACTAAGGTAACAAAACAAGAGAGTCTTCACAATTGGGTTCCCAGAAAAGCCTTACATATGTTAGTTTTCTCATTAAAGAGGGGCTTTATTTAACAGTGCTACCTGAATATATTTGATGATGGACCATTGTTTGCATGAGGCATGTGAAAGGTTCATGTGTATTCATGTATGTTCTGACCAGTGTTGGCTCAATGTATAAAAAGGTGAGCCTATGGGTGCCTTGGAGAACGCTCTGAGAGCTTTAGACTCGCTCTAAAGGAGCGAGTCTATCATGTGTAAAGTACACACACAAGTTTAATATAGTGGTGAACAGGAGAAACTGAAATTTAAAGGGTTTTTAAGATATTCGGATGAGTATATCCCATCTCTCCTACTGATAAATATGAGTTGTTTCTTGGTTTAAGAAGAATGCTGTCATGAACATACTTCTATACGAAGATACCATTATCTGTTAGAAGAAAATCACTGCATGACAGAGTTCTACTTTAGTATGGTGTATCCATTACTTACGGTATTTTTGTACTCCCAGGATCTGTGATAAATGTTTCATTACTCTGTCCTAACCAACATCGTGGGTATATCGCACACCCTAAAGCAGATGTAATTCATATACTGCACAACTGGTTCTTCTAAAGCATGTAATTCAATGGCCTATGGCATAGACAATGGCTTTTCACCAGGACCATTCCAGTTGTCCCTTATCCTCCAAGCTCTGGGCAGCAGCTCGTGTACTTTCTCTCTGGAGATGCAGGGTCTGTATATTTCCTGTTAGAGGGGTCATATGCTGTGTGGTCTTTGAGGTCAGTTTCTTTTCCTGAGGAGAAATTCATTCCAGACGCATCCATTGTAGCCTCTCTGGACCACTCACAGACAGACAGTATTACACTAGATGGTTATATGAGGGTTATTTATCTGTTGGTCATTGGATGGGCATTTGAGTGGTGTCCAGTTTGTGGCGACTGTGAACAGCACTATTATGGGGAATTGTGTGGAAGTTTTATGTGGATAATGTTTCCTTCCCTTACGTATATAGGCAGGAATAGATTAGATGGTCATGGACCTCCAGTCCTTTAAAGGGGGTTACTGCTGTTCATTCCTAAAGTAGTTTCATCATTTTCATCATCAGCTCTCACTGCACACTTCCCATTCCTTTTGATTTTTGAAGGGAACCCTGACACAAACAAGAATTTAAGTTTTAATTACGCTTCATTTTTCTTCCTGTTCTTAGTTGTGACTTTCAAGTCACATCTAATAAACCATGTCTGAATCCATAATCGCGAGCACTTATTTCCTTTTCCTCTAAGTGTAATTATTTGAAATGTTTGAAACTTACTTCCTGATCCAGTATGTGGTCTAGAAAATCTGGAGATTTTCCTCTGTGCATCTGAGGGAAAATGTTGGGTTCCAACCTGATACGTATGTGAGTTAAGTCGCATTTGTTAAACACGTGGCTCAAAGTTAATATGTAGTACTAGTAACCATGTTGTCTTTTTTTCCTATAAGTTATTAAAAGAAGTTTGTTGAAATCATCCTCCATGTTCTCTGCTTTACTATGTGTATGTTTATCTGGCCCCGTTTGTTTCACAGATTTGAATGTTACGCTTGGGTTTAATGACACCTTCACAAGGCTCTTTTTATGGGTAGAAATTTCTTCCTTCCTTGAAGTTTGTCATGTTGGTGTTATGGTTTTGGCCATCATGGATCAGAGCAGATGACAATCAAGGTAGGAGTTTCCCCGCCCCTTTCCTCTGGCTTGTTTATATGAATATGCCAAGCAACATTCAACCGGTGTTTTTGGTTCTCCATCAAGCAGGAAGGTTAAGTGCCGGGACCCAGATCTATTGCAGACAATCTCATCATCTTCCTTCTCTTGCTTCGTCATCGTGTCTCCTAGTGTGTGCTAGACACAGTTGCTAATATTGCAGCCTCACAGTGAAATAGAGGATGAATCTGCAGACTAAAGAGTCACATGGACACTTAGAGAGTTCTCAAGATGAGTCTTGGCAGAAGCAGGAATGACAGACACGTCTTCATAGTCCTGGTTCAAAGCTTGGACCCCTGGCCAGGATCCTGCAGGTAATCTATGAAAGGGGGGAGCAGCCCATCCAGCCCATCTATAACTTGAGTGACTCAAAACAGAACAGCAATGAGAGCATCTCCATGTCATTTAGGGCAGTGGTTCTCAATCTTCCTGAGAAGCTGTGACACTTTAATAGAGTTTCTCATGTTGTGAAGATCAGCAACCAGAAAATTGGTTCTGTTGCTACTTCACAGCTATAATTTTGCTGCTCTTATGAATCATAATAAAAGTATCTGTGCTTTCTGATGGTGTTAGGTGACCCCTGTGAAAGAGTCATTCAACCCAAAGTTCATCAGGACCCACAAGTTGAGAACCACTGATTTCGGGACTCTATCAGGATGGGAGAAACAAGATACCTGGTACCTACCACTGTACTTTCAATGCCCCAGGATGAAGAATTTCCTCCTTAAGGATGAGTATGGAAAAGTTTCCAGCAAACAGTGTCAATACTGGGTACTGGGAACTGCAGGTACCAGAAAGTTCTAAAACTCTCAAACATAGGCTTCTCACCTTGCTAGACAAATAGCCTGAAGTTCGTACAACAACCTTGCTTTGGGAAAGCCTTTTACACCATCTTTCTTTCAAAGTATTTCTTTGAGATTTTGAGATTATGATATAATTACAGCATTTCCTCCTTTCTTTTCCTGCCTCCAAACCCTCCCATAAACTCCTTCTTGCTCTCTTGCAAATCTGTGACATGTTTTCTCATTATTGCTATTAAGGATCTGGAGTGAAACTTATTCACCTGATACACAGTGGGCTTCATTGTCACCTCCACAGCTAATTGTAGCTAAAGGAGCTACTAGGAGAAAGCATTTGGCATCACCTTGATCCTGAGTGTACACAGGGCAGACCCAGAGGAACTTTGCCTAGTTCTAGCCATAATCCATTCTAGCTCCTTCACTGACAGCACTAGCTGTGGGTTCCAGAGGAAACAGAAGCCCCAATCTGAGGTGAGGCATGCCACACCCACAGTTACCACATGTGTGTAGTTGTCCAGTGCAGATCACTCCCACATCTTCACACTGGTAACCAATGACTGTGGATACCACAGAAGAGGTGAGGGGGTCTCTTACTCTTTCCTCTTCTGTGAAACAACAGGGCCTGCACGATAGCCTGGTCAAAGGCAAGGACTTCCTCTAGCTACTCACCACTGCTGGTATAACTAATGCAGGAACCCTTACAAACAGTATCAAGAGTGTCTAAAGAAAATTGGAGTGCTGGACAAAGGTCACCATCTTGTAAGAGTAAGCAGGCAGTGTGTACCCATCTACTCCGCTATTATACTACACTTGCTTCAGCTGTTACATTGTCCCTAATCTTAAGTGATCACAGAGACTTCATCATAGTACGCACTGTACCTGAACTCACTGATCAGGGTCAAAGAAGCTATAGATCCATTACATTACAGTGTATACTTGGAAAAAAGCCAACATTGCACAACTAAGATACATTAAAAAAAAAAACAGCTACTTATAAAGCCAGCCTGTAATAGTGGTTGAGATAGCTTACACAAGTCTGTGGTCATACCACCATGAACACACCTCTCATCTGCTCTCATGAGCTGAGCAAGGTTAGTTCTAGTTAATATAGGGAAGTATTTAATCCACTAGGTATGCAAATTTCAATATAGAAAAAAAAAGAAATACTAGAAATACAAAGTAATATGAAACATCCCAACAATCTAGACTCTAGAGTGCATGAATACCTGAAGAGGAATTTTAAAGTTGAATAGTATACACAACTTAGAGATCCTAGAGGATATAGATAAATCAAGTTAACTCAAGTTAGGAAGATAATATAGATCGGGAATGAGGTACTCAGCAAATAAATAAGGAATTTGGAGAATGCAATAAAAATCTCCAAAACGGGGGCTGGAGAGATGGCTCAGAAGTTAAGAGCACTCTTTACTCTTATAGAGGACTCAGGTTTAGTTTCTAGGATCCACATGGCGGTTCACAACTATCTGTAACTCCAGTTCCAGGGAATCAAACATACTTTTCATGTCTACTGTACACATTGCTATATATACTTACATGAGTGAAAAAAGAAAAAAGAAAAAACCCACTCCCCCCCCCAAAAAAAAACCCCTCATATACACAAAATAAGTAAATCTTGGAAATAGTTTGGTAACTAAATTAAAAATTTAGTTGAAAACCTCAAACACGGGGCTGGAGAGATGGCTCAGTGGTTAAGAGCACTGACTGCTCTTCCAGAGGTCCTGAGTTCAATCCCAGCAACCACATGGTGGCTCACAACCACCTGTAATGGGATCTGATGCCCTCTTCTGGTGTGTCTGAGGACAGCTACAGTGTACTCATCTAAATAAAATAGATAAATAAATCTTAAAAAAAAAGAAAACCTACTGGAAAACATTAGAGATTAAAGAAGACACGTCTTTGAAATACCACAGTCAGATCTAAAACATGAAAAAGTGGAGACATTTATTTCTTTAGGATGCCATTGAATAATAAAAGATTCATACCACCAAAATAATTTAAGGGCTTCCACATATATTTGATGAAACAGTGACAGAAAAATTTCCCAATTTTAGAAATATATAAAGCCAGATATGTAAGATGCTTAGGGGACCTAAAAAAGGCATGGCCAGAAATGATTCTCACAATAAATATAGTCAAACTGCCAAAACTGCAGGATAAAAAAAGTTTTTTTTTAATCTACTAGAGAAAAGTTCCAAATCACATTTCAGGAAAAACTACATTTCTACTGGAAAACCTGTAAAGATAAGAGTTTGGAATAATGTATGTCTGGAAAATTAATTTCCAATAGTTGGATATTTCCAACTAGGCTGTAATTGACTTTTCCACAGATAAGAAAAAGATGAGGGAACTCATGACCACTAGAGCAGTCTTACAAAAGCTACCTCTGGAAGACCTTACATTCAGAAGTGAAAAGGAATACCTACCACCGTAATACCTATGAAGGTATAATTCTACTAGAATGGGAATACAAAAAAGAGAAAAGTAAGCTATTAAATAATGATAATGGTAGAAAATGTACAAAGAGGAAAAAAACAACTAGAAGAGAATAAAATAGTTGAAAGACTTAGGAATAACTAGTACATAATAACCTTCAATGTAAATGGACCAATGTCTTCAATGAAAGATAGCAGGCTTGCTGAACAGACTTTAGGGATGGGAATGGGGTTGATATATTGCCTGCACAAAACCCACTTTACCAATAATGAGATTGAAAACTGGAAAAGTGTGGAGCTGGAGAGATGGCTCAGTGGTTATTTGTACTAGGTGCTCTTCTAGACAAACCTGGTTTGGTTCCTAGAACATATACACAACTAACAACCATCTGTAGCTCCAATTCCAGGGACTCTGACATCCTCCTTGTAGCTTCCTTAGGGCACTGTAGTCATGTGGTGCACAGACAAGCATGCAAACGAAACATGACTACGTATAAAATTTTTATAATTCTCAAAAGCATAAGGAGTATAAAGTATTATGATTCCTTGTGGATTCATCAAACAAGCTGGTGTTATTTGTCCCTCCTTTTTCTTCTATACTAATCTCCCTCCTACCTCTCCAATTTGAGACCCCTCCCCACTATTTTGTTTTCTACTTCATATCACCTATATCCTGCAATTTCCCTCCCAAGTACCCCCGTGATCCCTTTCTACTTTCCTTGTTTCCGTAGTTACTTCATGTTATATACTCATAGCAGACATTGGGAACCAAGAACCTCGGGTGAGAGAAAACAAGTGGTACTTGTCTTTCTTTGTGTGAGTTATGTCACTCAGTATAACCTTTTCTAGGTCCATCTAACTAACTGTAAGGTTCGTGGTTTCGTTTTCCTTTACAGCTGAATAGCATCCCATAGTGTGCGTCTACCACATTTTTCTTAACCACTCATCAACTCGAGTACATTAGGTTGTTTGCATTTCCCAGCCATTGTGACTAGGGCAGTCATGAACACCCTACTGGTTTCCAGCACTGCTGCACCAGTTTGCGATTGCCACAACAGTAAAGGAGGGTTAGTCTTTATACAGAACTCCCAACAGCATTTGTAGTCAGGCAACTATTCTGACTGAACCTGTAGGGCGGGTAACAGATGATAAACGTTTAGTCAGATAATTACTCTTAATGGATATGCATGTACACATTCTCTGTTGTAAACTACGTGTTCAATTTATGGTTTGAAACTTATGTGAACTTTTTACCATGTGATCATATATATTGAAAGATATATATGTGCTGAGGACAAAGAGAGGAGACAGAACTAAAAAACTTTTTAGACAGCTGAACTCAAAAAGAATTTAGAAGTAAAGGCATTGGGAGTAAGAGCACTGTTGCATCAAAGCAGAAGGAGACAGCAAGATTAGAAGGAGAATGCAGAGGGAATAACCTAGAAACTCTAAGGCAACTTAAAAAATTAAAAGAGCAATGTGCAGAATGCAGAAGGAAAGGAAAAGAAGCTGCAGAGAGCAGGAGGAGCAGGCAGGCTTCTCCTCACCATGAGACAGAACAGCTCCTTTCTTAATAACAAGGCAGGCTTAGTCTTATTAAAAGGAACAAAGCTTCCTTCTTATAGACTTGGGTTTAATTCATTTAGCAAGAAAAGTGAACTAGCCTTGTCTTCCTCGATGTAATAAAGATTGGAACTCATATTTCACCCAAAATGAATGAGTTCTTTCTGCACTGGCACTTGGTGTTTTGCTCCATATGCATATGTAAGTATGGGTGTGTTATGTAAGTATGAAATTATGAGATAATGTGAAAGCTGGACCCAACTGGTTGAAATAGAGATTTAAGAATGTGTATGCATGAATTTATATATGAATTTATGTGTGTTAAATCCATATTTGCTGATATAAAAGTTTTTCCTTCTGCAAGCATGACTCTTTTCTCCTGGTTCGATAGAAGATTATGGCTCCAAACTTCTCCCTAGCCTGAAGAGCTCCAGGCATCTGGACAAGAGGGAAAAGGCTCTAGCAATGAATCCATTACTTAATCCCCTGCTGTTTTAAGATGAGGTGCCAAGGCCAGACACTACAGCTTCTGGTCTCAGAGGTACACAGACAGGCAGGTCAGCTACAGGCACAAAGTTACTTAGATTTAAGATAAGTAAATTCTCTCTTATTATTAAACAGCAATTTTAAATATCTCACTCCTACTGACACTCTCCAGTCAGTCATCCACTTACCTACTACAGAGAAGAAAAAGAAAGGACAGCTGGGGCATAGCCCCTAGCACACATCTACATCACAGCTCCCATATCTATGACTCAGGGAAAAGAAGGGAATAGTGGAGCAGAAAGATTTCAGGAGCCTAAATACAAGGAAGTCCCCTGTGAAACAGTCTCTACTAGAAAATACCACAAAACAAGACTGGAATGATATCAAGGAACAAATTAATGGTGAAGAGAGAAAATTTCACATGGCTATACTCCATGACAACAAGCTACAGACAACTATTGGCTGTTGGAAGAATTAACCTTTTCCAGAGATGAGCCCCTTTATTGGTTGTTCAATGTAGAGTATTTACCTTTGAAGCCATAAATACCCAAAGAATAAAATTAGACTGAGCAGGTTATGTTCATATTTATGTATGTACACACATGCAGCCACACACAGAAGGAATACAATAAAAAAGAGATCATCAACCTAAGGGTGAGGGCATGACAGAGATTTAAGGGAAGAAGGTTGTGATGAGCTGGCGGGACAAAGGAAAGGGAGTGATGTAATCCTATTTCAATGCTTTTACAAATATTTTTTAAAAGAAATTGAAAATACAAGAAATGATATTCTAAATCAAATAGAGTATCTATACACAAGTGTGACAAGCTCTAATAAAAAAACAATAAAAGAACACCCAAAGATAACCATACAAGGGTCAGAGTATTAGTTAATCAAGAAGTTACCATATCAATCACAAAGTTACATGCAGCTGTTTCCTGCTGTAAGATCCAGTTTTATATACATCTAAAAGAACATATAGGCTATAGCTGAATGGTGGGAAATTTAACCACCCCACTTTTATCAATAGAGATATGACAAACTAAAAATTAAGACATGTCGCAGTTACTCATGCTGTAGACATACACATCTATAAATGATTTCTTTGAACAGCTTCAAAATGTGTTCTTTTCATGACAGAACTTTCTCCAAAATGGGCTATGTATTAGGCTACTAAACAAGTCATAAGAAGTGTTTAAAAATTAAAATTATATCCTTTATCTTTTCTGATCACAATGAATAGAACTAGAAATCAGTTCAAGAGGCTTTAAGAACTGTACAGACACATGGGTGTCAAACAGCATGGGCACTTAAAAGATTTATTTTCATTTGTATTTATGTGATGGGTGCCAGAAGAGGGTGTCACCATAATATTCTACCTAAACAATGGCCCACAGCAATGGGACAAAAGCATTGTGGAATGAAAACATCGACCCAAGTAAATCTTGCCTCTTTTCTGTTCTTCCAACTGATCACATGAGATACTTTGTCAAGGTGCTGAAAGATGACATACATATCATAAAGCTCACACAAGATTAAATTGCTTTTACTTCAAGAGCACAAGGAAGACTCACCACATGTAACCCACTAAGATAACAATGATATGAAGAAAGGATAGAAATTCTATGACCCTTTGAATAAACATCTGATGAAAATTCAACATACCTTCATTATAGGAGCACAGAGAAAATGAGGTGGAAAAGGACTGTATATTTATTATATGTGTACACAGAGCAACCATGTAGCCAATATCACACTGAAAGGGGAAGAGAAGCTGAAAATATTTCCTCGAATACCAAGAAGAGGAAAGATAACAATGTCACTGTCATTTCTCTTATTCAGTATAGTACTTTTAAGTTTTAACCACAGAAATTAGACAAGAGAAAGAAATGACAGTATATGAAAAGAAGGAAGTCAAGCATGCCTATCTGCAGATGATAGAGTTTATACATGGGAAATCCTGAGCTCTCTATAAAAATACTATTATATCTGAATTATGCAGGGTACAAAATCAACATAGAAAAATTGGTAGTTTTCTTTTATATGTTTAAAGAATTTTCTTAGGAAAAAATTCACAACACGAATGTCATTCATTCACAGTAGACTCTCTCTCTCTCTCTCTCTCTCTCTCTCTGTGTGTGTGTGTGTGTGTGTGTGTGTGTGTGTGTGTGTGTGTGTATGCATGAGAGAGAGGGGGGAGGGAGGGAGGGAGGGAGAGAGAGAGAGAGAGAGAGAGAGAGAGAGAGAGAGACTAAAATTCTTCTTTACTAAAGAAGGTAAAGACCTCTATAATGAAAATACTTAAGAAAAATTTGAAGAGGGCATGTAAAATATAGAACATTCATGAATTACAAAATTTAACAGCAAAATCAAATGAACTATGCGAAGTGATTCACATATCCAATGCGAACCCATCAAAAACACCAAAGGCAACCTTCCCAGCGCTAGAAGAGGCAACCTAAAATCATGAACACAAAGAAGGCACGGAGGCATCATGATGCTTGATTTTAAGACGTAAAATAGAGGTGCTGGAGAGGTGGCTCAGCAGTTAAGAGCACTGACTGCTCTTCCAAAAGTTCCAAAGGTACCGAGTTCAATTCCCAGCAACTACATGGTGACTCACAACCATCTGTAATGGGATTCAGTGCCCTCTTCTGGTGTGCCTGAGGACAGCTATGGTGTGCTCACATACATAAAATAAAAAATTCTTAAAAAATAAAAAAAGATGTAAAATAGAACCACACTAACATGAGCAGTACTGACACAAAAGCAGATACACCAAATCATGAGACAGACAAGAGCATATCTAGAAACATACTCATATATACACAGTCAACTGAATCACGGCAACCACTCCAGGATCATATGTTGGTTAGAGTTAAGTCGCTTCAACGAATAATATCAAGCAAACTGGAGGTCCACAAGCAGGAGGCTGGAGGTTGCTTCCTGGCTCTCCTTCCTAATTCTCACCCTCAATAAAACAATCAAAATGGAATTAATTCTTTAATGTAAGATCTGAATCTCTGAAACAATTAGAAGGAACCACGGGAAGAAAGCTTCTAGTCCACAGTACAGCCAATCATAACTTTCTGGATAAAACTCTAAAAGCCTAGGAGACAAGGCAGGATTGATAACATGGGATTAGAGAAAAGTTACAAGCTTCTGAACAGCCAAGGAAGTGCTGGGTGAAGAGACAGCCTTCAGAACTGGAGAATACGTCTCCTAGCTAGTCTCCTGTTAGAAGACCAATACCCAGAGTACAAAAGGAACTCGGAAGAAATTTAGCAACAACAACAGAAGTCCCAAGTGACCCAATTTTAAAATGGATGAATAATCTGAACAGAGAGCCTTCTCATAAGAGGAAACATAAATACCCTTAGCCACCAGGGAAACGCAAGTCAAAACCACAGTGAGGTACATCTGACCCCAGTTAGAAATGCTGGAAAGGATACACACTGTTGAGCGCATAAATTAGCGTAGGCACTGTGGAGAGCAGAACGGAGATTTCATTAAAAGCAGCTAACTAAAAATAGCACGACCAGATGAGCTAGCTACCCGACTCCTGTGTCTGGATCTGAGGAAGTGAAGTCAGCATATGGAAGAACACCTATGTGCCTATTTATTGCCAGACTATTCTTCCTAGCTGAGGTATGTAATTAGCCACTGTCCAACAGATGAATGGACAGCAGGAGACACGCATGGACCGAGTATTATTGTCAAAACTAAAGTAGGAATTCTGTTACGTGTAAGCCAAATGAATGGATCTGGGGGATAGTGTGTAAACTGAAATAATGTAGACACAGAAAGACAAGCATCACAGGTTGTTTTGCATAATATGAACTAAAAAGCACATACGGGGTAGTGTGCTGAAATGGGGCAAGAGTGTAGGAACACCCTACGCTGAATTTGTGAATTATTATCCATGAATTAGCATGAATAGTAGTATAGATTGATAAAGTGAAACTAAAATGAGTAACACAGTATATAAGTATACTGAAAGATATCCCATTTATATATATATATATACATTGTATATATACATATATACATTGTATATATGTGTGTATGTGTGTATGTATTGTATGTTTATGAAGCAACTAAAAAAGAGTAATAAATTATTTAATCTAAAAAGAGATGTTAAGCTTTACTTTTAGACTTCTAAATTTCTTATAAATGTTCTAAAGAGATTTACGTTTCCAAATTATAGTTATAAAAATAGTTCTGCAAACGCAGACGCTGAAAAGAGGAGGCTCATTCTCCAGCAGGCTTGCATCAGAGAACACGGGTAAAAGAAAAACTTGCCTCGAAGCCGCTACTGCTGATTTTTCAAGTTTTGTTAGGTACACACACACACACACACACACACACACACACACACACACACACACACACACAAATAGAAATCAATTTACATTAGTTGTACACACATTTAGATATTGGGGGCTTTCACATTCAAACATCTGTCCCTACCCTGCCTAGGCTGCTCTCAATCTTGATCAATGGGCAACAGTATACACAGGGACTTACCAGAAAAAAAAAAAACAAAAACAAAAACAAAAACAAAAACAGAACAAAACTGTGAGACTATGAGCCAGGCATGATGGCGTACACCTTAAATCACAGCACTCAGGAGTAGAAGCTGTGAGTTGGAGGCCAGCCGGGACTGTACAGTGAGCTCCAGGCTAGCCAGGACTACATAGTGAGACTCTGTCTCAAACCAAAACTAACAGAAAAAAAATGACTCTAAGTTCTCAGACCTAAATGGAACGTCTTTATCAACTCACCCACACCCTAACCCACATCACGAAAGAGGGGCAGAAAGATTTCAAGAGTTTGCGGATGGGCAGGAGAGCTGCCTTCTCATTATGACCTGGCTGGTGCACTCCGGAATTCAGAGTGTTACCTCCCTATGACAAAGGCAGCTAAAATTCCAGCGTGGGTTGTGGGGGGAGAGATTTTCTCCAGCTCCTACCCCTTACTGGAGAAGCAATTGGCAGTTATGATTCTTTCTGGGGGTGTGGCCATTAGTAAAATTTCCATGACCCCATACAATGTACACATGGACAGCACTAATTAGACTTAGTGAGTTTTTTTTTTGTTTGTTTTGTTTTTTGTTTTTTTTTAAAGATAGGAAGTTGGGAGAAAGATGTGTCAAGGACCTATACTGCGGAGAGGGCAGCTGGATAGGGAAATGGGATGGTATATATAATTACATTTTGCTCTGTATGAGATTTTTAAAACTAAGAAATTTTAAAGATATCAAAATACAAAATTTGTTCCTGTCTCCTTTTTTTTTGAGAGCCAAGACACAAAAGCAGCTGTCCTGAATCTGCATTGAGCAAAAGTGGGAGCCGAGGAGTTTCTTCCCGCATCCCAGTTTACCACAGACCCACGAAGCTCCTACCTCAGGGTTCACACTTCTCAAGTATGTGACTGACCTCTGTAGGACCTGGAGCTGTGACCCGTGTGTGCTCAGCCCTCGAGCAAATGAACATTGACTCTGGTCTCAGAAAGCTGCTGACGAGGCCTACTCTCTTTTTCTCCCTTTCATGTTTGAAATTACACCCGGGGCTCTGACAGATTCCATAGTCATCCCATGCTCTCTGAGTTCATCCCTCAATTTGTTCCAGATACCTTCCAGCTGACCTCCCACCATACTCTTCCAAGGAACCACTCCCTGAAGGAATGGAGGGGACGAGGTCAGGCCTACTGCTCCAGCCTCTTGGCTAACAACTCCGTAGGGTTCTTACTTCCTGCCCCAGACTCCCCGTGTGGTTTGAGTGGAGGGGTTCACATTTTAATTTTGAGCTGTTCCAGAAAGGTCTTGGGGTTACATAGTGCTGAAAGCTATGTCTGGATAGATTGCATTTCTTTGTGGAAATGTCTTAGAGATCATGATTAGTAATCGTGGCAGAGCTGGGTCAAAATTAACACATCACAGCCACTTCTGTCAGCCAGGGTTGCAAGCTTGCCACGAGGAAAGGGGAGGCAGAAAGGTCGCACTCATCAGCTGACAGTACAAGTTGCAGAATCCCCAAAGACGACTTCTCTTTAATAAGTCACTGGTTCCCCGAGCTCCAATCAACACCTTCACCCTCATGCGGGACTGCTGGGTACACGGCTGCTCACCCTTAAGGCAAGCAGGGTCTTTCCCATCCCATTCTGTGAACTCCATTTCCTGGGTTGTGAGCAGATCGTGCATCATTCTTTGTTTGGTTTTGCCTTTTTGGTTTGGTGTTTTGCCTGTTTGGTACTATTACGGAACTACATATTTAAATCATTAAGGACCTTGGCAATGATTGCCGTTAATAACAAGTCTCCCCTGCACTGCGTCTTACATGAGTCTCGCCTTGGGCATGATCTGCTGGTCATGAAGTTAACCTGTTTCAGCCTCTGGCTTGCAAGATGTGGTCCGGAACTGTGCGTCTAAACCAGAGCACATAGCTAGGCTGACAGGTGAAAGATAGCTCACAGGAGTCTGCAGCAGCTGACGGACTGGCTGGCTTGGCCACTCCTTCAGCAGGATGTTGAAGTGACAGGTTATTTTCTGATATGTGTCTGTTGCTGTTGGCTTTATTAACCGCAAGGTTGTTGGATAAAAGTTACCCTCGCTTCACCACTGGCCTTCTTGTACTAATCTTTCCGGGTGGAAGTTCAGATTCCCTGAGAGCCCAGCTGTGCCTTCAGAAAACAAAGAGAACGAGAGCTTGGCTGTAGACCCAGCTTGAATTTCCTCTCCCCGGTGGACACAGCCATACCACTGCACCATGCTGGATCATATCAGTGACCTCACCCAGCAGACAGCTGACGTCGAATAGAAAGCAACCAGAAGAATATTTGAACTATGGCAATCTTGGATTAACTGGGGGTCCTGCATTAGCAGAAAGAGTTTTGCATAGGCCACCCCAAGAAAACCACTTAATTTTACACAGGGCTAGCCTCATCACTGGGGACTTAGCCTTTCTGTATCCTCTTTGTCCCACGCCACCACCAACTCACGCGTGTTGCAGGCCAATCTCTAATCAGTCTTTCTATCTCCTTCCACCTTCTTTCTCTCTCCTTCTGTTACAAAGCAGGGCATCTTTCAATTAACATATTGATGACCTGTTGTCATCACCCGTCACCGTGCTAATCCTGAGCTGGTGTGAAATTACTTTATAATAAACACTATGGAGTTCTGACTTTCAATTAATTTTTCACATGCTATGCTAAATCAGATTAGCGCTCCCCCATCACCACCCTTTGACCGCAGACGTGGTGCCTTCCTTATAATGAAACCGGGGATTAATTTATACGAAGCATATCGGAACACATTAGCAAATAAATGTACAGATACACTCTGTGGCATATTTGCATTGTGCACTGAGTCAGGCTGAATACATTCTCTCAGAGATTATTAAATTTTTGTGTTTGCTGGGATGGGAAGAGATATCGTCTGCTGTCATTGTTTCTATTAAATTTGAGGGAAATGCCTTCACAATGAAAAGGTTAAAAAAAAAGCGCACTGATGTCACTAGGGTGGGGGGACTTCAGCAGATCGTATAGCAGCACTTTGGGAGAGGCTGGAGGGGAATGGAGACATTCCGAAACAGGAACGCAAGCTCAGAGGCTGGTCCTTGTCCTCACTGGAGGTGCGTTCACACTTACACTGAGAAAATGGAGGAGAGAGGGGACTTTAAATGACCTGAAGCAATCTGATGCTGATTTTAAGCAAATGGAGGGTCGGGCTCCTTAAGTGATATAGGCCCTGCACAAAATTATGCTCCTGGGGAAATAATTATCTTCATGTTTGGGACTCAGTATGACAGTGGACTGTCGGAGGGTGAGTGTGAGCTCAGGCCAAATAAACAAATCCGGGTGGAGATATGAGTCACACAGCCCACGTGCCAGGCTGTATTTTTCCTTCTGTCCAGCTCCGGCCTATTTCCGTCAGCTTTTTTCATTCCTACAAAATATTGACAGAAAATTTTCCCCAGCACATATTTCCTTTTGACACCGAATGAGAAAAACTGTCAGGAGAGCTAAAGGTATGGCGGGCATAAAAGATAAATGTGTACTTTTCACATTTTTTTCGAAGCCAGCCTTTCGATAACAGCAACGGAAATAAGGTCCGGATGGCTGTTGCAATAATGACAACGTTTGCCTTTGAGTTATGTAGAGGCAGAATAAGCAGATTATGCTTTGCAAACACCAGGCATGTAGTTTGCTTCTATTGTGTGTGTGTGGGGGGAGGGGTAGTGTCTGTGTGTGTGTATGTGTGTGTGTGTGTGTATGTGTGTGTGTGTGTGTGTGTACTTCTATATGTGAACCTGTGTATACTGATATACACACACCTGTGTGTGTGAGTATAAAGGGCAAAGGTCAGCACTGATGTTCCATACATCTTATGAAACAAGGTCCCCTACTGAAAGTGAAGCTTGCGGATTTGGTTTGACTGACAGCCAGGGAACTCTGGGGTCTGCCTCTTTCCACGCCCCTCTGCTTCCCCTTCAGCACCAGGGTTACGGATTCACAGGCTGACCCTAACTTTTCTATGGCTGCCAGAAATCCGAAGTCGTGTCTTCCTGCTTGAGCAGCAAATACTTGCCAACTAAGCCATCGACCCGCTCCCTTGGGAATTTAGTAATTGATTAATTTATTAATTGATTCACTCAATTTATTTAATGTCTTCCGTGCTCACCATGGCTCTAACTACAACCAATGAAACTTCGCTACCCTTACAGCAATCCCTACTTCTGTGGGTAGAGACTTGAAACTAAAAAAGAATGTACCACCTTGCTTACGATATTTACTTAGCTCTGAAGACACACTCACTGTGAATCCTCACGTTTAATCCATTTATAGATTACCAGCATATGTATTTTAAAGACAAATATCTAAAGCTGGGAAGTTGAGCGACGCCAAGGCTCCAAGGACTCACACAGGCACATCTAGAGCTCACACGACAGTTAAGGACTAGGGCCCTGGGCCATTTTTCACTGTATTCTGCTGTATATGTTCTTCATTATCCCAAAAGCACCCAGCCAGACTCATCTGAGAGGAAGGAGCCTCAGCTGAGAAAATACCTCCATAAATTCTAGTGGTAGGGCATTTTCTTCATTAGATGACAGAGGGCCCAGGCCTTTGTGGATGGTGCCATCCCTTGGTTCTGTAAAGAAAGCAAGCTGAGAAAGCCACGGAGAGCAAGTCAGTAAGCAGCACTCCTCCATGGCCTCTGCATCAGCTCCTGCCTCTAGATTTCTGCCCCACTTGAGTTCCTGCCTTGACTTCCTTTCAGTGATAAACAGTGATGTAGAAATGTAAGCCAAACGAACCCTTTTCTCCCAAAGCTGCTTTGGTCAAGAGGCTTCATCACAGCACCTTAGTCCCTAAGACAACAGTCTTCAGTTTGTCCAAACCTTAATTGTACACATGGTGGGTAAAAGTGTGATCTTTGACCCATCTTCTGGTGAACTGGGAGGACACTAGAAATAATTTTTCTTCAAATTTCTTTGATGCAGGTAACTTTGTAGGCCACAGACATGTAGTATCTGTGTCATGTGGCATGGGGGTGGCAGGAGTATTTACTATTTATCTCTATTTGAATAACATATTCAACTTCTGTGACTTTGCTCACCCTTAAGTGAGTTAAGTTCACAGAAACTTTAACAGAACAAGTTCAGCAATGCCACCTTAAACTGTCTTTCCACACTGCAACTCCATGGAAAAGTTCATTCTACTACACACAGTAGTGCAAGAATAATATATGGTGTCATGTCCTGAGTCATTTCTCCTTTTGTAGCTATAAATTCACATAATTTCCTAACATGTATACATGTGCTTCCTTGGATTACAATGTATACTTTTTCCCTTTGTATTTTAATATTTTTATTTTTTGAGAATTTTATAATTGTATTTTGATCATATCCATTTCCCTCCCCAAATTCCTCCCAGATATACCTCCCCACCATACACAGCCAATTTTGTGGGCTTTTTGCTTTGTTATTTTTTTTTAATCTGTTGAGTCAATTTTGGGCTGGTATATGACCATCCCCTCAAACATAGTTGACCCACCAGGAAACACACCCTTAAAGAAAACTTTACCTCTCTCAGCATCTAGTGTTGGAGAACCCCGTTATTAAGGTCTCCCATGACAGATTAGCTCTCTGAGCTCTGCACAAAATGGAGGAGTCCCTTTCTCAGGGGGGCCTCCTTTCTCTGCATGACTTTTGATTGGAGAGTATCCCCGAACACGGGTTCCTGGCTTTATCTGAAGAATGGCCTTGTGCAGAGCTGCTTAACTTAGAACTTACCCTGGCTTCCCACCCACATGATAATTAGGTATAACATTATGACCAATAAGCCCGTTCTACAATACCCCTAAAAGTCTTATACACCCTACCCCTGCAACAATAATGTTGAGTTGTCTCACCAGAATCTATTACCAGTAGCTCTTCAGCCAGGACAAGGACTTCAGGCCCATCCCTCTCTTCCAATGCTGAGATTATTTTTTTCTGGCTGGAACTTGTTCAGGTCCTGTACCTGTTGCTATAGTTTCTGTTTATTTGTATGAACAATTGTCCTGTTGTATCCAGAAAACAAAGTTCCGCTGTAGATATCTACAACCTCAAATCCAATGAGAAAGCGTTTGGTTACTTCCCCTGCATTCGTGCCGCTGCCGCACAGGTGAGCATTTGTTTCCAGGTAGGCTGTTATGTAGGTACACTAGGTTCATAGGTAGGAAAGGCTGATGTTTACTTCTCCCCTCTGGTAGCAGGCATAGAATCATTCGGCATTCTGAAGGCTGGACAATGGGAATGAAGCTTCGTGCTCAATACTAGCTTGACTTCTCCACAGTCTATGACTCAAGAATACAATGTCTTTAGCACTAGAGTTTTGTTGTCAACTTCTAAAGAACAATCAAGACCAATGCCAATAGCCTGTAATGTTTGGGAGTTCCTGGGACCTCATTGGCCGATGACTTCCAAAGAGGTGGCCCATTCCTATACTGGTATTTTTCTTTGTTAGTCTGCGAGCGTCACTGTTCTTGTAGAGAGTAACTACATTTGAACTCTTTCAATATGAGCTTCTGAAGTAGTAGGTTTTCAAGTAACTTTTTCAAAAGGTGTTTAGTATCAGTTAGCCCTGCCTGTGTTCCCTCAGAGCAGAACAGAATGGCTGAAGCTCACCCTTTCCTCTTACAGCTACAGACAAACAATATAGGCCAACTGAAACTCAATTGCTTAGATTTCCACCAATTTCTAAATGCTTCTGTATTTTAGGTGTCTGGGTTTTTGATGTGTTTGTGTAACCTTAGCTAAGAAGAAGAAAATACACAAGACCTGACAAGTATTGATAATAGCAATTCCATCTGCTAAAGGTCCAGATACTCACGGTAGGACCTTCCGGGTTACATTGTATGTGTTATGTAGGCACCGTCAGTTTTTAAAAGATCAATTCTTTTGAAGACGGGGACTTACTATGTATCCTTAGCTATCCTGGAACTTATCGTATAGATCAGGCTATCCTTGAACTTAGAGAGATCTCCCTGCCTCTGCCTCCTGAGTTTTAAGATTAAAGGAGTGCATCACTATACCTAGTAAGAATCAATATGTTTAAGAGATAAATGAATTATGGCTAATCCTCAACCAGATCTAACCTAGATATCTGTCATAGGTATGAACCAATACAAACAGGTTAGGCCAGACCTTGTGAGGAATTTCCAGATAATCTTGTAGTGATAAAAGTATGTCTAAGAGAAGAAGTCCCTCATGACTTCTTTCTCAGAACATGCACGTGCACATATGCACACGCATGTGCATACACACACAGAGAACATACAGTCGATACCCAGAGTACACAGTAGCAACCAAGAAAATGGCAAAGTTAATCCTCCTCTTAGAGCAGATAAATAGTAGTTTAACAAGGGCCAAATAATATTCCTCACCAAATATGAAAGAAGGTGACTAATACCAGAAAATGTAACTGTTTTTCAAAGAAGTCTTGTGGTAGTTATTGTGTCAACAACGGATGTCTGTTAATATTTCTGTGCATTGTGTTTCTGTTTAAAATAATAATGTTGAGTCAAAATCTAAAAATCTGTCTACATATTTAAAACAGTTGGGGAAATCTTCTAACTGGAAAAGAACTTCTAAATACAATTGTATCAAATTTAAACAAATATAAAAATGCAACACCTTCTGCTTAGTTCTAGAAACAACTGATTGGCATAAAGGTAAATGAAAACCTATGAGCTGACGTTAACTTGATGATTGATGTCAAGAGTGAACAGTATTGGGATTTAGCAAATGGATCCAATATTGAATTTCCTGAGATTCAATGTCCAGGTCTTTCTAGGTTCTGCTTCTAGAAGACCCTCTTTTGAGGACAATGGGTATCTTAGATGGTCTGGAAGCAGAGTCTAGATAGAAATACCTAGCACTGAGTTCTTAGCCTGTATTACTGTATTACGATGAGTCATAAGAAAAGTAAAATAATGTTACATATTTGACCACATTGTTCTCACCAAATACATCGGGGAGAAAACAAGCTTCAAACAATTACACGTTTTAAATCAATGTTTTTAAATATTTACTTTCTCTGAATAAGAATGCCTTTGCTTTCATGTACGTTTGTTAGTGCTTGGCTTTCCAACTTACTGTGCGTTACTGTGGTTCATTAAATATAAGTTGCAAGCAATTAGAATAGGAACATAATTACATGTTCCACTAAGAAAGATAAGACCACTATAATTATAATGGTAAGACCTCATTAACTGTTAGGAAGTGTCCCAATTTCAGAGATATTAAAATTCGTGGGTGATGGGCTAAGCACACCTAGAGTAATAATGGTAAAGTTTCTGGGCCAATAACAACAGAGCAAAACCAAGATGTTGCTTCAGCAGCCCCAGATCCTCTCTTCTATGAAGTCAGTCTCTCTCTCTCTCTCTCTCTCTCTCTCTCTCTCTCTCTCTCTCTCCTCTCTCTTTCTCTCTCTCTCTGGAGAGGCCAAGCAAAGACATAAGCCATGTCCCTCCCTCTCTCTGTAACATCATCCATACCTAAAGCATGGTCCAGACCAACTTCTCATCAAATAAAAATGAAAGATAAAGCCCAGCAGTCTCTCAAGGAAGGTTTCCAGAATTTCTAATGTATTTTTATTTAGCATCTCAAGGGGAAAACTTGGTCACCAGGAATAAATGTGAGGGAGGCACAGGAATGTGCCTAGAACGCCATAGTGGCAGCAACGCGACTAGCTCTTTACATGGGAGGGGGGTGTCAGATATCAGAACAAAACTGGAGGTCTAGTCAGCAGATGACATAACTAACCCAAGAATGTATGCATCTAGCTTATACATACATAAACACAGACATGTGCACTAATAGTCTGTTTTGCAGATAAAGTTTAGACTACTATATAAAAAAAAAAAAAACCCTGTTGAGGACAATGGATATCTTAGTTTGGATGGTCTAGAAGCAGAACCTAGATAGATACTGTTCAATTAAATGTACTGTAAAAGCAAGATTGCTTTCCGGAGGACAGCTCTCAGTAAAAGAGGCTTAATAGCCTAACGGCATAGGAAAGCCTTCAAGTAAGACTGTGGAACCAGCTCAGTACTAACACCAGGTGGTTCCCAAAGGCAGATTTGAAGACAGATGCCTGTAACTTTAATTTTTTTTTCAGAATCTATTTTTAAGGACAGTACGTAAATGTTTTAACCTCCCTTCTAGCCCACCACCCACCAGAGGGAGTGGAATAGTAGGATACAGGAGAAGTGTACCTGGTTAGAAATGGTTCTTTGGACTAAACCCCATCTGCGTTGACAGGAAATCAGCAGTTCAGTTCAGAGGTCAGCAGTAGCAGCTCGATCCACTTGCAAACATTTCATGGATACACCAGCAGTCCAGTTCGGTAGAGTCAGGAGAGCAAATGTGAATCAGCAGCGGTGGCTCTGCCTAGCAGAGACAGCCAGGCCTCAACTAGGCTTGAGTCAGCAGGAGGACCCAGGGCCAACGGGAATGACAGGAAAAGTCCTCCTTGGGCCTCTCTCAGCAACGAGAAGATCAGTAAAGACTCGAGACGAAGAAGCATTTAGCTACATGAACTGGACAAACTAGCCCTCCAAACATCACGTGTTCTCCACGGGTCTTGCCTCAGCTGACGTCACTCTGTCAATCATCCCAAGTCTGCAAAAGCAGCAAGAAGCTTCGGCATGCCGGGAGAAGTATTTTGGTGCGTTTCTCTCTATGGAGTCCAGACAAATGAAGCTCAAGTACACAATGGAAGGCAGACCAATACATGAGCGTCATTAGCAAAGAATCCTTCGTCGCGTGTCTTTTCATATGCTTGCTTTAGCAGAACCTCCTTTCACCTGTGTCTCGGCTTCATTGAAATTTCCCCTCAGGGGTCTGTCGTAGCAAAACACCATCCAACACAACTGACTTTCCAAAGGACCCTTAGGTTTCCACTTCAGATGTCCCCAAAGGATTTACGATACCTTGGCGCATCCTTCATGGGATGTCACAGCACAAGGGACGGTCTCTGAGGTCTGGTAGCTCTCGTTTGGCTTGCAGTGCTTCAGAGGGGAGTTACAGCTACAGCTACCTAGGGATTGCAGTTCACAGCTGCTGGAGGGTGTCTGCCGCTGGCCTCCTTCAGTTCAGCACTGATGCTGCCTATTTCATTCCTCAGTCATTTCCTTTGCTTATTAGTATCTCCATTCCCAGATTCATTAAGTCTGCACTGGCTGGTTTTGTGCGTCAACTTGACACAAGCTGAAATTATCACAGAGAAAGGAGCCTCAGTTGAGGAAATGCCTCCATGAGACCCAGCTGTAAGGCATTTTCTCAACTAGTGATCAAAGGGGAAGGACCCAGCCCATTGTGGGTGGCGACATCCCTGGGCTGGTGGTCTTGGGTTCTATAAGAAAGCAAGCTGAGCTAATAAGGGGAAGCAAGCCAGTAAGTAACGTCCCTCCATGGCCTCTGCATCAGCTCCTGTTTCCTGACCTGTTTGAGTTCCAGTCCTGACTTCCTTTGGTGATGAACAGCAATGTGGAAATGTAAGCTGAATAAACCCTTTCCTCCCCAACTTGCTTCTTGGTCATGATGTTTGTGCAGGAATAGAAACCCTGACTAAGACAAAGCCTATGTTAGATGTCTCCTATGACATAGGCTTTCAGGATAGATAGTCAAAACTACCTAATTGTCTCTCACAGCATCTTCTGGCACAGAGACAAAGCACAGGTTCCCTAAAAGGCCTGCTGTTGTCAGATATCAGCTTCCTGGAGTGTCGGGGTAGAAATCTTGGCTTGCATCCAGACAGACCACACCAAGCCAACATGGTTCCATGTGGAAAGGTTTAATGAGAGAAGAAGAGTAGAAGAGGAGAGGAATAGAGGCCAGCCATGGGCACATGGAGGGGAGGTAGGGAGGGGAATGGGAAGAGAAAGGACAGAGGGCAAGAGAGCAAGAGAGCAAAGAGAAGAGCAAAGAGAATGAGAAGGGGGCAAGCAGCCCCTTTCATAGTAAGTCAGGCAAACCTGGCTGTTGTCAGGTAACTGTGGGGGTGGAGCTTAGACAGAATACCAACATGGAGGACTTTGTGTTTTCATGTATCTGCTCATTGTATCTTATCTGGCACCCTGTATCCCAAACCCTGTTGTTACCTTTCCACTAGGAAACCAAAGGGGAAAGCTATTCCACAAGTTTGCTGTCCCTGTGCCTATTTCACACCCTGGTGTGTCTGTGATTGACCGCTTCAGTTCCCAGATTCATCAGTGAAACTACCTTAGTAAACCATTGAACTGTTGGTTGTACTGAGACCTAAATTACACGAGACCTGGGTCCTGTCATGCACAAACGACAGCGTTTTCCCAGTGTGGTGACTCATGATAATAATTCTAGTGCTTGCAGGTCTGAGGAAGTTGCATTGCCAGGAGTTCAAGTCTAGCCTGGGCTACATGAGTCTAAAATTAGCCTGGACTATAGATAGTACAATATCTATTGAGAGAGGGAAAGGG